>NW_026267294.1:803197-823512 GCF_000697945.3 Frankliniella occidentalis | reverse complement strand
GAAATTAGGGATCGTCCTGAAAGTACGTCCGTTTTTCTCATATTCGTTCATCCAATTCATGGGAACCGGGCGCCTGCGAGACTCGGGGTAGGCCACCCCGCAGAACACGCATGCACTGAAGGCACGATGTTGCCTACCCATCAGGCGCCATGAGCGCTTGCAAAAGAGGCAGATTTAATTTTTCCCTGGCCTTTGTACTAACAAACAATTACACTTTTCGTCTATATCACCGCACACCTCTTCAACCGCATTCAAATAGTTAATAAGCAAACACCGTCAGGCATATAGGCAACGGCCAACCATACAGTGTAAAAATTCAAATGTAACTGTATTCAGACTTCAATGGAACCATTTTGAAACTAAAACAATCGGTTTCGTAACGGCGAAAGACGGACGCACATTCTGGATTGTCCCCAGGCTGGGGTGCAGATGAGAACTCCGCCGGGGTTGATACAACTTACCTTTCCGCTGACACTTGTGGCCACGGGGACGGGGGGCCTGGTGGGGCGCAAGGCAGGGCGCAGTGTAGGTCGCGGTCGCAGTGGGAGGGGCGCGGGGGTGGGCTTCTTGCCGCCGTGACGGCCCTCCAGGAGCACGGCCAGAGCCTCCTCCTCCTCGGGGGTGAGCTGCAGGTCGCCGGGCAGCAGCGACGACACTCTGGGCGTGGTGGGGTGCGCCGGGTCGGCGGAGCCCTTGACGACGGGCACGCTGGGCGCGGTGGTGGAGCCCGCGCTGCGCGCCGCGGCCGCGGCCGCGGGTGGTGGCGTGACCACGTGGATCAGAGGTGTACCCTCGTGGTTGCCCCTAAACACGGGCACGTCGTTGGGCTCGTCGTTCTTGTGCAGCGCCACGAGGGGAGCGGCGGACGGCAGCCCTAGCCCCGCGAACCCGGACACCACCGGAACGTCGGGGCTGCCCTTCTTGTTGTTAGTGAAGCGTCGGGTGCGGCGCAGCGGGGTGTCCGGGCCGCGGCAGGGGCCCAGGGGCGAGCCCTGGGGCGGGCAGCCACCGTTGTTGCTGCGAGACAAGTCCTGGGTGAGGTCCAGCGCCGCGCGGTGCAGCTGCAGCGCCAGGTAGCTCTGCACGAGCTGGGGCGTCAGGACGTCGTCCAGGGTGGACGCGCCGCCGCCGCGAGCTGGCCGCTGCAGCGAGTTCGCGGGCGGCTGAGACGCTCCTTTGCCTTTCGCAGGACCATGTAACACAACACACAAAAAAATGTAACACCTCTACGGATTTGAACCCGCGCTCCTCCGGCCGACTCCGGCCCCGCCCTTGACCTCGCCGCCGTAGGCCGCCGCGCTGACGCTAACACACCTGTGATTGATTGCGCTCCCTCGGTAAGGCGCCCGGCGGGGGACGACAACACTTTGCGTTCTCCGCAACAACTTGGAATTATTTTTCTCTTTATTTTTACCTCCGGGCAGCAGCAGCAGGAGAGCAGCATCAGATCTGCGATTTGTTTCGTACAATTACTTTGAGATGGCCGCGCGGCCTTCACGAGATTGTTTTCCACGCAGGCTGCTGCCCGTTTTTGTTGTTTTTATTTCGTTTATTTCCCTCCTCGGACCGCGGTGAGCAACTCGCCAGCCCGCCTCTCCTCGGGTCCTTTTTGCTCCTTATTTTGTAGGATTCGGTTTGTGAGTGGTTCGCGGGCGGCTCGGCGGGCCTAACAGCAGGTTGGCCGGACGCGGATGGGCGCCTGTGTGACGAGATCACAAGCGCGGCGTGAGAACCGTGCGGTTGAGCCAGCCGCGGTCACGGTGTCGCCTCCCATCACCTGCGAGTGTCAACCGACCCATCCGACACCGAGGTCTAGTCCTAGTCCTTATTTTTCTGTGGTACAGAATAAAAATAAACAGAATAAAAACGAATGAACTCGGAAACATCCAGACTATTATCCGTTCCCTCCAACATGATCTTTTTCATGGTTGCCACAAAATTTTCATTTCCATTTTCCCTGAGTTTTCCCTGATTTCCAGACCGTTTCTCCCCAAATTTCCCTGAGTTTTAGGCACAGTTCCTGGTGAAATACTGGGGCAAACAAATGCCCTTAACTGTAATACAAGACCGCGAGCGAAGCGAGCGCGAAAACTTTGGGGACAAAACACCCTACTGGGACGTCAAAATGTGTATTTGACCTAAACAGCGAATAGTTTGCAGTTTGGGGACCAGTCAGACCAAATTTCCCAGACTTTTTTTCATTTTCCCTGAGTTTTCCCTGATTTCCCTGACAGTTTTTTATTTCCCTGAGTTTTCCAGGTTTTCAAGGTTTTCCAGAGTTGTGGCAACCATGTTTTTCCGGGTATAATGTGTAAGCCGTCCATCAATATCCCGATCGTATACATACGACATGTCTTGCCTAATCACTATGCAGAAGCCCGACTTTTTACCGTGTAGCCGTAATTTTTTAATGTCACGCGAAGCTGAAGTCGTGTCAATCTACTGTTTTCCAGAGGGCTGAAGCTGCTGTTCCTGGAAATAACACACGCGGCGGGCCATCCCGGACAGATAATAAATTACTGCTATTGATGCTGTCTGGGTGTAGTCTCTTGGCAGCGATTGCATTCAATTCGCGACCAGAGATGTAGTTATGCAAAGCGCCCACAGACGGGAAATGGGTAACGATACAAGCACGCCTGTGTCGCCGGTCGGGAGGCGACACATTATCGATGCCGATAATCGATGTATTTGATGAGTCACGTGATGCAGCGGCGGTGGAGGGTGGCGTCGAACTCAACCACCTGCTCGACCTCGCTGAATAACTTCCCCCTGTAAAGGCCCCGGGGGAAAAGAGTAGTCAGGGGTGACCCACCGATAGAACGATCCCCGAGGTTCCGCGACGGAACGTTGGACCCTATAGTCGTCAAACGCCCCCTCGCCCGATCAGGGCCCTCGTAGTAGTACTTCAGGCGTTCAGGGCGGGCTACTTGCTCCACCCAGATGCTAAGCGGGCTTGCCTACCGAGCGTGCTGCCCAGCGAAGCCTGACCTGCTCGCTGGCCTATAATGACTACAGGGTGGGTGTTCTAAGCCTGGTGGGGTTGTCTTTTCGACCACGAACATCTAAGGATATTGGGGTACCGCAAATTTAAACCTCCTAGGCGAGCTACGAGACCGGCTTTAAGGCTTGCCTACCTCGAAAAAAAAACACGTCTAAAATCACGAACACGACCCAGTGAGCAAGAGTTTTTGATAACGATAACCTTCCGATATTGAATATCGTAAATTGTATCATTAACTATAAAAATTGCACTTAATATCTCACTGGGGAACACCCTCTTTGCATTTGTTACAGCGTACCTCACACCTTGCGCACGATTGGGAAATCAGAAAACTTTCGAATTGCGTTTCCTCGCGTTGGGGTAGCGTCTCCGCCGAGGGATGATACCTCCGCGGGTGGGGGTGGGTACTCACAGTCGCAACCCCGGGCGGTGGGGGTGGCCGCGGCCAGAGCCAGCAGCAGCAGACCACCTGCCGCCAGGGCAGGGTGCCCCGCCCTGGCCCGCATCATGTTGGCCACGCTCGTGGTGGTCGCTCCGTCGGATCCGCACCGCGCACCGTCGTCGAGGTCCAGACCGGCAGCTCGGTGTCCAGGCCGAGCAGAGGTGCGCCGAGGAGGAGAGGTGGTGCTCGGTAAGACGCAAGACCCCCGCGCGCTGCTCTCGGAGCTGACTGACGGACTGGACCGCGCGCGGGTGACACCTCCTGTCCAGGCCGGCTTATCTCGAGAACATCTCGCCTCGCCTCGCCTTCGCAGCTGCCACGCTTCCTCCTGTGTCTCCCGCCGGTCAAGCTCTGCGCGTGAATGATGCGATTCCACGGAGGTAAAGGGGGGGGGGGGGCTTTAGGGCCGCCTGCTCCCACTGGCACCTGAACCCTGATTCAATTGCCGGAGGCAATTATCCAAGAGGGAGCGTGGGGAGGGGGGAGGGGGGGAGTTGCGGGTGGACCAACGTATCCTGCGCATACGGCGCTCGCCGTCCTCCCTGCCTCCATCGCTTGGCGCCCGTGGCGGCACGCAACCTCAGACACGGGTGTGCGATGGGTTGCCTACTCTCTCGTCCGCAGGCGCTACAGCCAGTGGCCGTGTCCGCCGTGTGCCTGGTCGCGTGGGCACTGGACTGGGCGGCAGTAGGGAGCCCGAGCGATCGTGTTTGTGTGATTGGCATGCGGGTAGGAGGTGCGACATGCCGTCGCCCCTTGGATGAATGTGCTCTTGTGTGAGGCGGACAGCACGAGCGAGTGTTCACGCCAACGCCATGGTAACTAGCGCCCCACTCCCATTATTACATTTGCAGTAGTTTTTGACACATTTCTCCCCCACTTCTCCCTTGTGATGGAAGGCGACGATCGCGTGGACACGGAGCAGACCTTGAACTATGACTTTAACTTCAACATGGTCCTGGCCAAGACGCTCATCAGCAAGTTGGGCCTGCCCCAAGGTAGCGCTCGGCCGGCCCTTTAGCACTATGTCGTCGACGCCGTCGTCACTCTAACGCGGTGTGTGCACCCCACCGGCCCCTCCCCCAGAAAGACAGCTCGCCACCGAGTGGCTGCAAAAGCTGTCCACCTCCGGCACGTCGATGGAGGAGCTCCAGCTGCGGAACATGTTCGCCTACTTCCTGGTGCTGAGCCTGCAGGAGGGGCAGCTGCGGCCGCCCTTCGACACCGAGCCGCCCGCCGCGCCGCTGCCCAGCCTGCAGCACCTCCTGGTCTGGCCGATCGCTTCCTCCTCCCAATACAGTGCCGACCGAGACCGGGGCAGCCTCTGACGACACGTGGGTGGTGCGGGTGCGGGGGGGCTCTCGGCGTAGCACCGTGGCGTGGCGACATCTGGCGGCCGCGAAAGAAGCCACGTGGGCCGAGGAGTTTACATGCGCCCGCTCTGCTCCGCTCCTCAAAGGTCAGGGCCTAGATCTCCCTAAAGCCAGCCGCTTCGTCCCGGCCCCGGCCTCCCACCCGCGGATGGCTGCCAACCTCGCTGCCTTTGCAGCAAAGCGGTAGGGCGGTAGGGTGGCCCGGGCAGGGGCGCGCTAGGGCTGCAGGGCAAAGGGAGGGCCGGGCCTCGGGCCGGGGCCAGGCACTCCGCGGGGCCAGGGCGGTCACGGCAGCGCCGACCCGGCCCGCGGCACATTGTCTGGTGTCACTTCTGCCACGGCCTCGGTGCCGGGCAGGTGGTGGCATGGGGGACATTTCGTGTCAGAACGACGGGAGTGCTTCGTCACCAGTGGGGGAGCGGAACAGGGCCGCAGCCGCACCAGGAGGTGGACCGCGAGTCGCGATTTGGCGGGCGCGAGCGAGATTGCGCGCGCCGCCACGCCTCGCCACGCCGCGCAGCGCAGTGCCAGACCGCGGGGCCGCGGGAGAGAACCGCGGGCGGGGTGCCACAGCGCGGGGTCCCGCGCCCCGCGCAGTGCCGCGCCACCGCCACGGGACTGCCGCTGCGGGCTGCGGGCCCCGCAGCTGGGGCTGGGGGTCAGGGCACGCGCTGGCTTGGAGCCCACATACCCTGAGCGCTCGCGGCTCCCGTTGGGAAAGAGAACCACCTGCACCACCACCACCACCACCACCAACCACCACGACAGCCATCTCTTGGATCTCTCACCCCGTATGCCGTATGGCGCGCTGATTCTTATGCTAATCGGCGTCCTTGTATTAACGAGCTGACGCCGCGCGGGCCGCGCGGCATCACCCAGTCTTGGGGGCGTCTGCGGCGCAGTATACAACATCCTTATCGGCGGATGGGCCCGATGGGGCTGAGGCCGCGCGATCGTCCGGGTTTGGCCGCGCTCAGGCGCCTGAGGGTCGTGTGCAGAACAGCCGACACACTCGCGGCTCTCCTGCGCATCCGTTGGCAATATGAATCACCCAGGAAAAGCGCCCTTCGTACGACGGAGCGAAACTAACAAGTTAAGCCTTTGCAAGCTCCCATAGCGCCTGATGGGTAGGCAATCTCTTGCCTGGTGTGCAAGCGTGTACTGCAGGCTGGCCTACCCCAAGACTCGCAGGCGCCGGGCTCTCGCAATTTGTCGAACGTGTAAAGTCGTGCATCCGAGAACAACGGACGTACTTTCTGGGCGATCCCGCGTACCACTCGAGCAGCATCCTGCCCACCGCGCCAGTGAACTGAGTCATTCCTATGGTCACTCCCAATCAGA
The DNA here is from genome assembly GCF_000697945.3 of Frankliniella occidentalis. Lineage (NCBI taxonomy): Eukaryota > Metazoa > Arthropoda > Insecta > Thysanoptera > Thripidae > Frankliniella > Frankliniella occidentalis. Next base: position 817,355 of record NW_026267294.1, on the reverse strand, counting down.
CAAACGAGCCGCGCAATCCCACGTCATCCGATCCGAATGGAAGGAGAGAGTGATGAAACATCCTGCCATATCTGAGTCGGGTGTTTCTTTGCACGCACCTGTGCGGATGGGTTTGCCTATAATCCCTCTGCCTGTTCGGTGCCGTGGCCCCTGTGAGTAAGGCAAATCAATCCGCCCCTGGCGTGCGTGGCGCGCGTCATGCTGAGAAACGCCCGATACGCTACAGAATTTGCCGCAGTCTTCCCGCAATATTTTCGAGTGCAGTTCCGTGTACAGCCTAGGATGAGTGCGGGTTGCTTCTGCAGCGATGCTTTGCTCTACGGGTGGAATGTTATTGGGAAAGCGGCGGGGCAGCGAGCGTGTACCGTACCGTACACACGGTGCACACGCACGGTAGTGGCCAGTGCGCCACCGCGGGACCGGGTGGCGCCAGGCCGAGGCGGGCCGAGGGGAGTGGGAGGGAAGACCTAGTGTTGTTCGCCCTCGCCTCACTCGGGGTGTAAACTCCGCATCACCCGCTAGCGGCGACGACAGCGACATGCGCCGCTGCCAGCGCGCGGCATATGAGTGGGCGTGTTTATGATAAGTACAGTTTTCACTGACTTGTTTTCGGATGGTCGAGTGCCTGGCCGGCCGGCCGGGCCTAACTGCGTTACACCGCACTGCGGCGAAGTCCGAATTTGCTGCGCAGGAAGCGCTCGCGCTGAGCCGGCGGTCTGCCTCTGCCCTGGCGATGGTCGCGGCCGAGGGTAGCTTGCTGCTCAACCCCAGACCCCGGGTCGGCTACGCCACCCTGGCACCATGCCACGTGTACGATGTGGCACGTGGCCGGGCACCGGCCGCCCCGTCCGCGGTGTTGTTTGTCTTCCCGCTCGGACCCGACAAACGCGACTCAATTCCGACTAAATTTGGCATTAGCGAGTCCGACACAGTTCGCACAAGCTAAGTGGGTCGAGGGGGAATGCAAATGGCCGTGGGCCGCGGGGGCGCGTCGTTGGACTCTGAGCTGACTCACCGCGGCGGGGCGGACCGGGCCGGACCGGGCCGAGTGACTGACCCTCGCAAGGCCCGTGCAGGCCAGGCGCGGCCTTTAGGCGCAGCGGGCCCAGCGGTGCATGAGCAATGTATAATGTGCAACGCGGGCGTGCTGTGTGCGCAGCCCGGCGAGGCGTACGACCTGCGGGGCGGCCAGGGCGCGACGGAGGCGGCGGCGGGGGCGGCGCAGCAGGGCGGGGGCGGCTCCGGCCACGATCGCCCGCCCCCGTACGAGTACTCCCCCGACGGCGGCGAGTTCTTCGCTGCTCAGCCCGTGCCGCGCTGCGGCGCCTTCTGCTACCTCGCCGTGGTGGCGCGCCAGGACCAGTGAGGCCCGAGCACGAGCCGAGCCGCCCTGCGTTGTTTGAGTCAAGAGCTGCGGTTGTGACGTCTCACGCCGCCGCAACCTACAATCGCATCACCCGACGGATGCCCTGACGCGCTTGGGCAAGAGAGTTGGGCGAATACAGACTGCAAACGCAGCGACAGAAAAGTTTTGATTTCTTTTTCACAGCTTCTTTCAAATTGTTTAATAATGAACACATTCCAAGAAAAAGAAAGGTAGCTAGATCCTTACTCTAAAATCCTACAAATAAATTCACACTTCGCCCACTATATGTTCTCTTAAATCTGATCAGAAAGCAAACATGTCCAAAATCTTTAAATTCATTATAACTAAATGCCTCTCCCCTCCCTTCCCTTGCAAATGTCATCAGATGTCAAAAGAATAAGTAGAATAGAAGTAGTCTGTCCAATATTGACAAGCATTAGGTAAATGTAACTTAAAAATACTAAGATCTATTAATTATCAGGAGGAAAACTTTGATAGAGGCAAGCCTTGATAAACTGTATCAGAGAATGAGGTACACGAAACTGTCTTAAAATGGCAAACTACCAACGAGATTGATTAACAGGTTATTCAAACAAGGCACTGAATGAAGCACAAGTACAATATATTTCACAAGTTTGGTAGTATGCTTACATTTCCTTCTGAAGGGAGGAGATTTTAAAAAAATTACTTATATGAAACAATTTGCACTTTAAATGAATGAAGGCATGTGCTTTCCAGTCCAGATTATGGTCAATACTGGATTGTAATATCACATTCTTTCACACACCAAATACGCATTAGGTACATTCTGAGTTGTAATTCCGTTTAAAGGAAACAGGTTGGCCAACATAATTAATCTTTATGGTCATAATTTCACACAGCGAAAGACCATAGCCGGAATGTGAATTTCAAATTGTGTAATAGGCACCAACATTAAAACCTATAGCAATATATCAGCTCACTTTCCCACAAACCGCACATTTGTCAGTTCAATGCAGCATCAAGCACATATAGTGTGTTCTTGTAACATCACCCATGCCAGTGTAAAAGGAGCAACAAAATTAGCCCCAATTAAGAATGAGACTTTTTACAGTAAAAGCTTTCACACCATCTTAACAAATTTTCCCTCAATCTGATAAATACACTATCTTCAATTATAAGAATAAACAAATAAGTCATAATTTGCACAAATCTCATAAAAAAGATGTAGCTATTCAATGAAAAATAACTATAAAATCCCCACTCAGCACAGGGATTCCAAGTAACCGCACTTCAGATTCCACGGACAAAACTATATAAAATTAAAAGAACCTCACTTTCACAACTGGAGTTGGGGAAACATTCTTCGTGCCTCAAATCAGCAGACCATCCGAGCATCACAAGCAACAGATGATGAGACAGTCATGTAACGGTCAGGCTGCTGTAAAGATGTCTTACTGCATTTTGTTTTTGTAGTCCTTCAATTTTATTAAAATTTCACAAGCAATGTACAAAGACGAACTCTCACATCCCACTGCTGGAGTAATTTCACAAGCAATGTACATAGTCGAACTCACATCCCACTACAGGAGTAAAGTATGTGATATCCGAAGCGACGCACACACTCACACCTTAAAATTCACCACTGGGATGAGTACGTAAAAAGAGAAATACACCATAACATTATAGACTGAGTGAATTAAAAGGAAATTACTTATAACAAATCATAAATAGCCAACAACAGGCTTTATGCCTCCTTAGGAATGGATACTGTAACAAACTATTTAAAAACCTAGGCCAGACCCAGATTCTAGATCAACTTATTAAATACAAGTCACATGAGAAGCACAATAACTTAGTCTTGTTACATGGCCAGAACCATGGCAAGTTGATGTAGAATCTGTTTCCACCATCCAATTAACCACACTCAGTCAAATACTCAGTTAAACTTGATTCATAATACGCAGCAAAACATCCAAAGAGTTCTTGGAAACAGACAGTCCTGCCGTGAAAGATAAATAGCAATGTGTTTTGCGGCCACAGTCCCAATCTCTCTTGCAGAAACTGCCATGAGGCAGCCACTGATGGTCAGGAGGGTGAACTGAAGAAACTTAACGATTTGCACTCTTGAGCTGATTGGACAGCCAGTCCAGGCCCTCATACAGGCCATCACCGCTTGTTGCACAGGTGGCTTGAATGTACCAATTGCGGTTACGTAGTGAGTGAAGACCCAGTTTATCTGTTATTTCAGCAGCATTCATTGCATTCGGCAGATCCTAGTAGAACAAAATTTGAAATGATAACTCATAAAACTTTGTGACAATGAAGTTCAACTGTGGAGAAAACCTTACCTGTTTGTTGGCAAATATGAGTAGCACAGCATCCCGAAGTTCATCTTCCGCAAGCATACGCATGAGTTCCTCCCTTGCTTCACCAATTCTCTCTCTATCGTTGCTGTCCACAACAAATATCAATCCCTAAAAAACAGTAAAAAAAAGAAAAGTATGAACTTTAGCAATCCAAACTTAAGAAAGAGAACAGAAGAATAAGAATCTTAATGGAATAGAAACTGACTTGAGTGTTCTGGAAATAGTGCCGCCACAGGGGCCTGATCTTGTCCTGACCACCCACATCCCACACTGTGAAGCTGATGTTCTTGTATTCAACAGTCTCCACATTGAATCCTGAAATATAAAAGAATTGCAAATATAGTTATGGGGAAAGAAAATAGTTAAAGGAATAATAAGGCAGATTGCCATAAGTTATAGGGGGAAAATAATAGATGAAGTAGTAGTTAAAGGAAAAATGAGGCAGCTTAAGATTCTTACCAATAGTAGGAATAGTAGTAACAATCTCTCCTAATTTCAGTTTGTACAAAATGGTGGTTTTACCAGCAGCATCCAACCCGACCATCAATATTCTCATCTCCTTTTTGCCAAAAAGGCCTTTAAAGAGGTTTGCAAACATATTCCCCATGGTGAATGGTTAAAAGAGGAATCTGTCCTGAAACACACAAACACATATCCTGAATTAGTAAAGTTAAATCATTACTCTGAACATCTTTCATTGATTAACTCTTTTGCCATACAAGAGGCTTTAAGTGTCATCAAACAGTATACACAACATGTAATGTGAGAAACAAGATTGTGCAAGAAGGTGAATCATGATTTGGCAAAGAGTCAAGAGCATTTTAAATTGATCCAAATTATAATCTTCTATAGGTAGAAATTGCAATCAGCCAAAATCAAGCATCTTAAATCAGATGAAAGGTTCTTCATTTAACTGAGTTCACTTCAAACAAAATGGCAAAAATTAGACCAATACCTATGTGACATAACCTAGTGGAGGTTACACATGTTTCAAAAGCAACCCAAAGGGGGAAGATACCAGATCATAATAAAAACAATAATAAACCTAAGTGCACATCCAAAATTTAAAATGATTCAGTATTGTCAGAGAAATAACATATCAATACTGTCAGTGACAACCAACAAGGTGATATCCATCAAGTAAATATAGGCCACATAAAAGGACATGGACAAAATGACCAAGAAAAAATTCTCCACAAGATTGACCACTACCATCGACCAATGTTAGTTTCATGAGAAAAATCTGAGAAAAAATACGCTGGCGAGGTAGTGAGTGGTCAGGCATGACGTCAGACATTTAGGTTAGGTACGACGCAAAGTACGCCCAAGCTGTTTATGTCAAACATATATTAATATTTGCAACAAAAGTTAGGTAGAAGACTTTTTATCCGTGAGGACTTGTACAGAAAATATACCAAAATAACAGTACTTAGAGCTGATAGGGGGAAAAGTGGAGCTCCATATTGGGCGAAACTAGCACCACCTTGAAAGGAACTCTTACTAGATATTCGCATAAAGGCAAAAAATAAAATCTTTCGAGAGTTCAAACAGAACTTAAAAAACTAAAGTATCCAGAATTTTGTCTTGCACTTCATCCAAACCTGTATGCCAACAATACTAGTGATGAGGCCTATAATTAGATTTTGACAGAACCGAAGCTAGCCCAAACTCAACTAGGAGTGCTGGACAAACGTTCTACAGCGCGATCGTCCGTGAGAGGTCTACACAAAATAGTAAGCAGCAAATATTGCACCGAATTGACGAAGTCCAGCAGTGCAGGATGGGCCGGCCCGGTCCGGTATAGGCCTATGGCTGACAATGGAATATCAAAGATGACTCCTCCCAACAAAATATCTTGAGAAAAACCACACAAACTTCAGAACTATTCGCCACGAATGCACACCGAGAACTGTACGACGATCAATCGTCTCCCAGACACTTACTTCTTAGAAAATAGGGGATAATAACTCCCGTCAATTTACTAACACAATCTTAAGAAAGCTGTTGTGAGTCAAAATGGCGGACGTGGAACGGGAGGAGATCGCTGCCTTCATGCCACGTATCGGGGCGCGCGCGTTGTGATTGGCCCACGCGGTCACGTGACGTTATAGGCCCGGCCAGTGACAGGAAACAGGTTGCGACCACCGCAGAGGCGGGTCCATTTGAATGGGGCGGCTGTCCTGATTCTCTCGACCCGATTCGCAGATTTGATTTAGACAAGTGACTTCTAGCCTTCGCTCCCAATCCACCTAGTTTGCATTTGCAGCGCGAATCTCGATTGAGGTCACAATCAGCCGCTCGGAGAGAATGTGAGATTTGTTCAAATGAAATTCGCTATGCCGAGCGCCTTCTCTGCCCGGAGTCATTGCGGGAGAGTCGTCCATTTAACAACAAATGACGCTCATAAAACCATAACCTCCTTTCAAACGCAATCAAAGTTGGCTTGTCAAACCTTCACATGCTACCTTTCCTTTGATAATCTTTTGTCGTGATTGTCTTATAAGTCATGGCAGGGCCTAAGAAGTTCAAGAAGGACAATGGTAGAGCCTACTTTATTTTAAATTAATAAACTGTTCTGATTATCTTACTGCGTGTAATACTTTTGAGTATTTCGTAATGTGATGCGTTGCATATGAACCACTATTTTCTCTGCATTTCATGAAGTATCATTTTAATACTTCATTATTTTGTTACGTTTACTCACAATCTATAAATTCAAACAAAATATCTTGTCTGTTGACGAAAATCAGTAGCTACCCATACTGCCTCACTTCCAACCACAGTAAAACAACCCACAGAATACAATAATAAAGTACATTTCCTTTATTTGTTTTTTGTGTTTTTTTTTTCAGATAGTAAGAAATGGAAGAAAAGGAAGAAGGAGGATGATGATGATTATTATGATGATGATACAAATGATGGCATGGATGGGGGTATGAGATTGAACTGAATTACACTTTAGCGGGTGAAGTAAACTTGCTGTATATGCTCTTCCGTTCACTATAATTATTTTTCTGTAGATGGAGTCCCAGATGCAGCAAAGAAAAATGCAGAAGCTGCAGAAGGGGCTGGTGTTTTGGAGGATGAGTTTGGAGCTAAAGATTATCGTCCTCAAATGGATCTTAAACAGGATCATGGTTCTCGTCCCCTGTGGGTTGTGAGTATAATTGAAACCGGTCTCTTAAATTCAATATTTGGAAATGTTATGCCTCTATGAAACTATAAACATTAGCTTATTGCATATTGATTCTTTATGTTAGGCACCAAATGGACACATATTTTTGGAATCCTTCTCACCTGTGTACAAACATGCTCATGATTTTCTAATTGCTATATCAGAACCTGTATGCAGACCTGAACACATTCATGAGGTGATGCTCCTTATTTAACATCAAATATGCAACTAATGAGAAATTCCATCATTGGGATTTGTTCTTCACTCAGTTCCTATTTTTTCCTTCAGTACAAGCTGACTGCTTACTCATTGTATGCTGCTGTTAGTGTTGGACTGCAAACACATGATATCGTAGAGTACCTGAAGCGATTAAGTAAAACTACTGTGCCTGAGGGTATAATAGAATTTATCAAACTATGCACACTCTCTTATGGAAAGGTAGGACACAATAATTCATTTGCTCTTGTAGCCTATGGCTTGTTTGAATCATCTTAGACTCTTTTCAGGTCAAATTAGTCTTAAAACACAACCGATATTTTGTGGAGTCACCATTTCCGGAAGTATTACAGAAAATGCTAAAAGACCCTGTTGTTCAACAATGCCGGTTGAGGCGATCAGCTGAGGGAGAGGGTGAAGGCGAAGAGAATGTTGATGCAAATGGTTTTATTACAGCTGTTAACGACAAGAAAAATGTTCCACAGGTATAATTTGACGGACTTTATTAGTATCATTTAATTTCATTGTTAAGTGATTTGATTATCATAATTGAATGTGTCCTTGCAGTTTGGTGGTGCAGCACCTGCTGGTCCCTCAAGTGAGCAGCAACCTACTGGTCCTGATGCTTCACAAGGACAAGAGAAGGAAGGAGAACCTGTCCCAGAGGACATCACCACATTTTATGATAAAATTGATAAAGAAGAAGAAGATGAGGATGAAGCTGTCCTCAAAACTGTATCTTTTGAAGTCAATCAGGTGTGAATGTCTCACCACGCGAAGCAGCATACCCACCTAATAATTTTAATTTATAATGCAATCTAATAATTTTTGTTTTAGGAAAAAATTGAAATTCTCCAGAAAAGATGCATAGAGCTAGAACATCCACTTTTGGCTGAATATGATTTTAGAAATGATACTGTTAATCCTGATATAAAGTATGTACACATTACCCAGACAGTTTATACCTTCTAATTTTAAATAGCATATCTAATGACGCTGATATGTTTTTCTGTTTGCTAAAAACAGCATTGACTTGAAGCCCTCTGCAGTGCTGCGGCCTTATCAAGAGAAGAGTTTAAGGAAAATGTTTGGTAATGGAAGAGCTCGGTCAGGTGTCATTGTACTTCCCTGTGGCAAGTTTTTTTTCCTCTATTCTTTGTGTGACTGTCAATTCATTCATTGGAAAAATATTTTCTGAACTCTGCCAATTCTGTTCCACTTAGGTGCTGGAAAAAGTTTAGTGGGCGTCACAGCATGCTGTACAGTTCGCAAGAGAGCTCTAGTATTGTGTAACTCTGGTGTCTCTGTGGAACAATGGAAACAGCAGTTTAAAATGTGGTCTACTGGTAGGACTCTTTCTTCATCAAGACTATATTATATAAAACATGACATTATCAACATATGAAACGTTAAAAAAGTATATTTTTTTGACAGCTGATGATAGTATGATATGTCGCTTTACTTCTGAAGCGAAAGACAAACCAATGGGCTGTGGCGTTCTTGTAACAACATATTCCATGATTACTCACACCCAAAAAAGGTCATGGGAGGCAGAACAAACAATGAAATGGCTGCAAGAACAAGAGTGGGGAATTATGGTCCTAGATGGTAGGAGCTTTCATAACTACTTCTATAGTTTTCAGAATTAGTGCCATAACTGTTTCTGTATTGACATACTTTTACAAATTCTAGAGGTCCATACTATCCCTGCTAAAATGTTCAGAAGAGTGCTCACAATCGTACAGTCTCATTGTAAATTAGGGCTGACCGCAACCCTTCTGCGAGAAGATGATAAAATTGCAGATCTCAACTTCCTCATTGGTCCAAAGTTATATGAAGCTAATTGGTTAGAACTCCAGAAACGAGGATTCATTGCAAGAGTTCAATGTGCTGAAGTATGGTGTCCAATGACACCTGAATTCTATAGAGAATATCTTTTGTGCAAAACTAGTAAAAAATTGGTAAGTCAGCATCACTGGTGCACCAGTACATCAAGATGTATCTCATATTTTCAATGTTTGAGAAGTTTAAAAATCTCTTCGTGTTATTTTCTTAACAATTTTCTTTTCCTCCTTTTAGTTGTTGTATGTTATGAATCCCAGCAAGTTCCGTGCCACTCAATTCCTTATAAGGTACCATGAGAGACGTGGAGACAAAACAATTGTCTTTTCAGATAACGTTTTTGCCTTAAAACACTATGCAATTAAAATGAACAAACCTTATATCCATGGTCCCACATCACAGGTTCAAAATCCATTCTATCTTTTATATTCAGTACATATTGAAATTACTTGCAACAGTCCAAATGGAAAATCATAATTGTATTTCTTGCTTTTTAGAATGAAAGAATCCAGATTCTTCAGAATTTCAAATTCAACCCTAAAGTCAACACAATTTTTGTCAGTAAAGTTGCTGATACCTCTTTTGACCTTCCTGAAGCCAACGTTCTAATCCAAATCTCTTCTCATGGTGGCTCGAGAAGACAAGAAGCTCAGAGGCTGGGTCGAATCCTACGAGCTAAGAAAGGTTAAAAAATATTTGATATGTTCTGCCTTTCCCTAAAAATTTAGATTTTTACAAATTCAAATTATTAATGTTATTTGAATTATTTTTAACAGGTGCTATTGCCGAAGAATATAATGCATTCTTCTACACTTTGGTGTCTCAGGATACTCTAGAAATGAGTTACTCTCGCAAGCGACAACGGTTCTTGATCAATCAAGGTTATGCCTATAAAGTAATCACCCGATTGGCTGGAATGGAAGATGTAAGATCTTATTTGCACTTGATCATCTAGTTTTAATCTTCTGGATTCATTTGAAACATACACTCCCTCCTGTTTTGTTGCCCTGGACAGGAGTCAGATTTGTTCTATGGAACACGAGAAGACCAGGGTCAATTACTGCAGCAGGTATTGGCTGCTAATGATATGGATGCTGAAGAAGAAAGAGTTCCAGGAGAAAACCCACAGAGACCAGTAAGTATTTCATTAATTTTAATCTTGTTTACCACTAGAAAGCACGGTAAAATATTGGTAGTTCAATCTAATTTTCTGTTTTTCTTGTGTAGGGCTCACGGCGGGTAGGCAATATGAGTTCTATGTCAGGTGGTGATGATGCTGTGTATCATGAATACAGGAAAGCATATCTTGCTTCAATTAAACATCCGCTTTTCAAGAAGTTCCGTTCGTAGGCAGTATTGGATGTGTAGGGCAAAATTCTGTCTCCAACCATTATTAGGACTGACAATTATCAGTAATTCCTTATTCTCTGTTTCATTAATTCTTTTCCTCACATAGTTGAAATTTTTTTCAAATAAACACAGACTGCATTGTTTGAAACTCTACTTCTTTGATAACATCCAATTCCAGCGCCATTTTTGAGTAAAGAAAGTTCATAGACAATTCAGGTTTCAGAACACTTTATTAATTACCCTCCACAGCATGTTAGCAGGCTCTAGTAAACATTTAAAGGCAACTAAAGCAATAGATCACAAGCGCAAATTTGTCCAAAAATTATAACAGGCCATTCCTGCATCATGGAGTGGTAAGACTTGACATAAGAGCACAAAAACAATAAGTTAGCACAGCCTTTAAACTATAAAAAATGAAAATGAACCTTCTAACAATGATAAATAATGTAGGTACAGTAGATGATAATGATACAACTCCTACATAAAACATTAATACCCTAATGAATATGTAGATAAATAAGTAAATAAATAGGTATTTGGTTTGGCATTATGTATCATGGAACAACACACACACATTATGTCCATTCCCATTTTGGATGAACAAATATAAAGGTAATTCAAAAAACAAAAAAGAATGATTAGTTTGTTGAAAATTAGGATTCACAGAAAGAAAATATTGAGCCCGATTGTAAGAACCACACAACCATCAATTTCAGTACATAATGAGCATGGCGTACCATTGCTTTTGGTGAAAGCCTAATTGTGCAGAAAAAAAGAAAATCAGCGAAGGAAATGCACAAAATTTACTCAGCATTCAAGCTGATTGGAGATGTAACTAGTCAGACGGCAGTGAATTGAACATTTCCATCAGGCAAATGTAAATGTAATACTGATGTAATGGCAATGGCTTATGTTACAATATATCACATGTTCAGACAAATTGCTTTCCAAGTCCCAAATTCTGGAAAGGTTTGCTATAGAAAACATATTGAATGGTCTCTGTCAAGAATAGTTGAAACAAAAAGACTTGGCACCAAAATCCACTAGTTATCATCAAAGTACCAAAAACAGACTATAGTAGTGTAAAATGGCATGATGTCTTAACAAATTCACACTTAAAATAAACAGTGAAATTTCTTATTAAAATCAAGTCAATATTTTAAAGTAAAACTAAACAGTAGAAAAAAAAATATGAATCTTTAGTTGGATACAAAATTACTAAAACTACACTATCTAAAATAGTTTTTCAACCATCTCATCTAAGACAAATCTCTTACTAATAATAAACATGATACACAATTAGCACCTCTTGGAAAAAATTGCACAAATGTATAAACTTGATTGATCCAATATGTGTGCCGGTGATTGCTACTACCTTCACATACTAGCACTACCACATATTTTTTGACTAGTTTCATGGTACCTAAGATTATGATCTCTATTAACTGTACAAAACAACAGTCAAATATGGAGCAGGCCCAAAGCACATGCATATTAATAATAATAAGCATCCCCAAGTAACTGCGCTTTGTCATGAATGTGTCAAAATGATGTGATTTTGACGTCATTTCCACACTAGTTGTTGTGACGTAATTCAGTTTACTAAACGTGATGTCATTTACATCACTCTGAGGTCACAATGACATTAACTTTTCGTATAATGAAACACGTCACAAAAACTAGTGTCTCAGTGATGAACCTCTCTCTGTTACTTGGGTTAAACAGATCATACACAAAGTGCAAACAGTACTGTTGTAAATAAAAATCAGAGCATCACAAATACTGTATCTCTAATCTAGTGTTTGTTTCAAAATCCCTGTCAATATGTTACTATTTAAATGCATCATTATGAGGTCAAAAATTTGATTTAAGAATTAATACCAACATCAGTATGAAAATAGATATTTTCAATATCGTCTTCTAAGTGAGCATTGATTAATTTTTAAATTAGTCTGCTGATGAGTCACAACAATCAGCTATGCTACTGTACTTTTTGTATAAGTATAGCACATTGAAAGCCACAAGTTCCCCCTACAGTGTCTCTTTCTTTACAATCTAGATATAACATCTCTTGCTATAAATGCATAAAATACCTCTCATCGAATTTTAAAAATCATGTGCAGATACACAAGAGTACAATTCACAATCTTTCATCTATCTTGCTAGGCATACAATGTCTTTCAATAGAAAGACAAAATTAATAGCAGCAAGAAAGTAAATCACTGAGACCAACAAAACAACCATGTGTTGCACCTTACTTATAGGACAATATGATTAGGCAAGCAACTACTTAATATAAACATTAAGACAGTTACATGATGGTTATTTAAAAGATTAATTTCCATTTCAAAGTGGACTTTCCAGAAACACAACTCATCTGCTTTTCGGCTGACAAGTCTAGCACTCACATTACAACACATTTATTTGGACGCCTTCTACGATATTTGACTTGTTCCGCAATTGGTTGATTCCTGATGGTCCGCACCACCTGAGAAAAACAAACCAGATTGAATTGGTTAAAAAAATCTTGAGTACAGACTCAGGACTTGCAAGCTTTTTGACTTTTCACAGGTGTCTTATTAAGGGCATTTGTAGGTGGTCATGACCTGCATATGCGCTTGAATTTAAAAAGCAAGATGAAACACGTACCTCATGGAAAGCAGCATCAACGTTTAGTGGAGGATCCTTAGCACTTGTTTCAATGTAAGGTATGCCAAGTCGAAGAGCAAGATCTCTTCCACTTTCCTCAGGAATTTTACGATGATGAACTAGATCAACTTTGTTAGCCACTAGAAGCATTGGATATGAATCCCTGATAAAAATAAAAACAGATTGAAATGCTGAAATATTTTGAATCAATGGAAGGTATAAGAGTTTTATGTGTACTGTACCTGTCTTTGACACGTAAGATTTGTGTGTGAAAGTTCACAATGTTTTCATAACTTTGAACATCAGTTACAGAATACACAAGCAGAAAACCATCACCTTTACGCATATATTGTTCCCTCATAGCGCTAAATTCTTCTTGTCCAGCAGTGTCAAGAACTATAATAAATGGAAAATAATTGTTAAATTGTCTACAGCAAGAAGAAAAGAGTGTGAAACAAAAGATGATTGCGTCGCTTTAATGGATCACAAAACTTACCATCCAACACACACCAAATACCATCGACTTCAGTATGCTGTATGTAGCTGTCTTCTATTGTAGGATCATAATCAGTAACAAAAAGCTTTTGGAAGAACTGAATGGTAATGGCACTTTTCCCCACACCACCATCGCCCACAACAACAAGTTTGTACACGGGCAAATTTTCACCTGCTGGTGCTCGTGAAGCCATGATAAGCAGAACTGAGAACAGAAATAGAGATACTATGTTAAAACAAGAATGCTAGGCCGCAAAATGTTTGCTCCAGCAGTTTCAACTGTAAGCAAAATCTCCTCTTCGAGAATAGTACCAAATACAAAACAATAAATTTGTGCAATTCAGTAAAATATCTCAGCTGTTATTTCTTAACCTTCATAAAAAAAAAATGAAAATAACGATGAGGGTCTGACAACAAGGGAAGAAGATAAATAAAATTAGGACCTTTTCCAGCACCGATGCAGTAATTAATTTAAAGGCGGAAAAGCGTCGAAACAAGATAATGTTCAAAAGAAAACTCACATGAAACCACACGAAACACCAGTGCCAAAAGTAAGGTCTCAAGTATGGAGTCTGGCTAACTAATTCTGACGCTTTCGTCCCGTTTCGTCGCAATATGCGCCTGCGCTCTACGCCTGAAAGGAGGCAACCCGCCCAGTCACAGAGGTTAGTACGGCAAGAGTAGGACTAGGATTCTCGCGAGTGGGGGTGGAGGGGG
>NW_026267294.1:740787-803146 GCF_000697945.3 Frankliniella occidentalis | reverse complement strand
GGGGGGGAGACAGGGATGCGAGTGAGTCATACAAGCTTCCAGAAGTAGCGATTAAAACGGCAGTTTACGATTAAAGCATTAAAAGCACCCACCATGGGGGTGTTAATTGAATCACGAAGGATTTGTTTTGGTAACACGCACCTTGGTTGAACTTATCAACGGCGAGTTTACCGGGCAGCGACAAAAGACGTTTCAAGGGGCTGCGGCGGCGGCGGCGGCTCCTGACAGCTGGCGCCTGCCTAGCGCCTGCCTAGCGCTGGGTAGGCTGGCCCGCCAAGCAGCCGCGTGAAGCCGGCGGCCCGCCCTGAGTATACTGCGGGGTCTGTGCCGGGCCGGGCTCTCGGTCATCGTTCTCTCGCGTGCGCGGGGACTTTTACTGCCGGGGCTGCCCAACCAGTAATGTGTACTGTGGGTGATACATTAGCGAGGGGTGAAAATGGTGGACCACTTGATGTTTTCCTGGACACATGAGCCAGGAGACTTTTTTACCCACAAACGTGGGCGCCCGCAAGTAGAATTTTATACTTATGAGGTAAACCGTGTTTTGAGTGTCTGTCAACAAAACTACTCACCACCACTGGATTTCTTCGAAAATTTACCGGGGCCAAGCGTTTTTGCTTTTCGAAAATTTGCCAAAATTACAATTTTACCATGGAGATTTGCGTTGTAGCCAAATTGTGGACGGAAAGGTCTGGTCTATTGGAGTGCAACGGTACAAATTTCTTCATTGTTTTACCAGTGCATGAGTATACACTGGAAACGCACGTCTTAATGTCGCACACGGGTAGGTGTGTGAATGCCCATTCCATTTCTTAACGGAGTAAAGGTGGTGGCATTCTAGGTAAATTCAGTACACTATAAGTGATTAGACCCTCGTGCCCGATACCCGATACGGCCCTGATACCGACTTTTAGAGGGGAACGGGACGAGCTCCATCTGCCGTGGCTCCTAGGGTAGGCGAACCTGGCGAACCTACACCAAGGGGGCCTCAACTCCCTTGTAGAGTACACACCACCAAGAGCCAGGATTGCCAGAATGCTAGACGAATATTTTGCATTAGGGCATAAAACGCCTGTAACTAGGCAAAACGCTTTACTTCCACCCTGAGGGACGGCAAAATGCATGGCTTTGGGGTTCGATTGCCCAGAGATTGCCGAAGATTTTTCGTAGATTGCTAGAGTGGATTGTGATTGACGGAGTTGTGGCCCCTCCCCTGTGTCATAGCCCTGACACACGGTATTCTTTCAGAAGTTGGACCTTAGGCTGGTCCGGCCCGGCCCGGTCTGCCGGCCGGCCCCCCGGCCGCCGGCCGCCGGTCGCAGCGCGCCGCCGTGGACCGTCCGTGGTCCGGCTGCAGGTCCAGGTACGGAATGGCCTGGCGGATAGTCAGTCCGTTGTAAAGTGCGGTCCGACCAAGTCGCTCGGATCGTTCCCCGCGCTGCTCCAAAACCCTCCCACGCTTCGTTTGGCACAGGAAAAGACAGGTACGTTATTGACAGTACATACATGGAATTTGTGGGTGAATTTGGAATACCATGATCAACAGGTGTCCGAAAAATGCCGCCACATACCAGGTGGCTGATTTACCCCCCGCACCCTCTGTACACTGTTAGAAATTCCGTAGGCTAATTACGGAATTCTTACGGAACTCACCGTAAAATCCAAATACGGTACCAAACCGTAACGGGATGACTGTAATTTAAAGATACGGACTTGTCCGTATTTCAAATAACGGTGCATCCCGTACATTTTCCCCGTCAAATTAAATATTAAATAATTTTTGAAACAAATAGTTTAAACAATTGAGCTGTCCATAGAGATTTATATTATTGCCTCTTTCGCAAAACCATAACTTTACGCTCTCGTATCTCTCAAAATCCAATTCTTCGACTTACAGTGCAATTTATTATTTTCCCTAATCAATAAGTCAAAATTTTACGGAAAATCTTACGGTTTATCCGTAACTTAAGATTACGGTTTCTCCGTATGGTTTCCGTAGAAATACGGAAAAATTACGGTACATTCCGTGAAAAAAATTTCTTGACAATTCCGTTCAAAATTCCGTGGAAATTTCTAACAGTGTAGTTATGCAGTACTGCATTACTACGTGCGGGTGGGTTGCCTACTCGCTCGACGCGTCAGGCCCCGTGGACCGAGGCGATAGGCAAGCCCGCCCGCACTCGTGCGTGCGGTACAGTATAACTACAAAAGTGTGCTGGGTTAATCAGCCACCTAATACTACACAACGCGAGAAAATATTTTTTCTCGAATCTATATCAGAAAGGTATGAGACACAATATTTTTGTTGATGATTTCTAGACCAGATTTTTATCGACCTTGGCACGAAAATCGGTTTATCTATGACGTAAAAAGTACTGTTTTGATATTGTCTTCATATTGTTTCGATGTCACTATTTCTCATGGAATGCAGTCCTATAGCCCCATTTTCGGACGTTAATGCTGTCCTCGGACAGTACTTGCTTTCGTAGTCTCTCGAGCTGCATACATATTACCCCAATTTACGATATTCAGCTACCGTTTCAGGAAGGAGTGGGGGAGATAACAAGCTATGTTGTCCTCTCCTACAAGCGCTCTTGTCATCGTATTTCTTAAATATACGCAACACGTAATTCCAGATCCGACTATAAAACGCCTTCGTCGAACGAAGAAGATGCGCATCCTCCAGGTGATGTGTGCACTGAGCCTCGCCATCAGAGGAACGAACCCCATTCTGTTCGCCAGCCACAAGTGGCAGCGCGGTAAGCTGATGATGACTGCGCGGTAGCGCCGCCAGCCTCCCACATACTGTTTTTCAGCACGCCGCATTTCAGCTGCTTTATTTTATTTTATGGCACACAATTGGTCGGGGAGTTATGCTTTTATCGTCACATTGTTGTGTCACACGGTTAAAAAAACTAATCAAATACGGTAGACATACGGTCCTTACTGTATTTTATTTTACGGTCGAATTGTAAATTATTTTACAAGCCGGACAGTATTTATTTATACAGTTGGACCGTATTTGTTTTTACAGTCCTAACCGTACTTTATTTTACGGTCTGATGCTTTACAGTTCTAGACTAGACTATATTTAAGAATACGGTCGGAGTGTATTTAATTTTACGGTCTGGCAAGCTACAGTTTTGGACCGTAATCTGAAATACGGTTCGAACTGTATCACTATACTGTAAAATTAAATACGGTCCGATCCATAAAAATTAATATGGTCAAGACCTGGCAAAAATTTACTGGCCATCCTGTATGAATAACTGTAGGTTTTTCTAACAGTGCACTTGGACCATAGATGAGATATGATGCGTTACAAAGCAGGCGAACTTCCTGCATGCGACCAATGTCCCCTGAAGCTTGCACACAGAAAATAGCACTCGTTGATCGGCAATGGGATCAAGCTTGCAAGCAGTAGTGTTGTGATTACTCTGTCAATTCAAATGTGCACATTGTATACTTTAAATAAAGCGTACATGGCATGTACACTTTAATAATAGAGTACGCTTTTATAAATTCGTACATGGCCATGAGTATGTATACATTTATAAAAGCGTACATGGACATGCATGACTATATACATTAATTAAAAGTATACATGCTATGTACGCTTTGTTTAAAGTAGACAATGTACACATTTGTATTGACACAGCACTTGAGCCTCGTCTTTGAATCAATTCAATGTTGAACGTACGGTAAATTCCGCAGAGACAATCAAGAACATTAGTGGCACTGAGACAGAGTATAGACTTTTCTGTGCTTGCTTTGTGCTTTGACTTGATGATCAAAAGCTGTAGTGTACCAGCGCTACATTTAACACTTGAGTGGAGATAGTATGAATGTGATTAACATAACAAGGGAGTGTGGCCAAATAATGGTCACGCCGCACTCCATGTGCCAAAAGAAAATTACACTGAGGGGAAACAAATGCTCGGTCCGTTGGAGGAAAGTCATTCCGAGTAAAAAAGGAAATTAGGCCCTTGAATAGCTGGCGCAAAACATCTCTGCGGTCTTCTCGCCGGGACGTTGACAACGCGACGCCAAGCCTCGCCGCGCACCGCACTGTACAACTACGCGCACAGCCCACTGATGTCCTTTCTTGCAGGTGTTTCGAGTGCGGGCTTTGACCCCTCCAACAGGAGACCGCACCGGGCCGAGGCACCCGAGAACCCCGAGGTGTCTGTGGAACAGGGTCGGCTCCTGGGTCGCACGCTGGTCTCAAGCAAGGGCACTAAGTACCACGCCTTCTCCGGCATCCCCTACGCAGCGCCGCCCATCGGTGACCTGCGATTCAAGGTACCATGACAACTCCACAGTGAGTGATCTCATTATTCGGAGTTAGATGTCAAAGGGTTGGCGTAGAGATTTAAATTGAACCTAATGGAGTCAAATTATATTGCACATCTCTAGTGTAACGTTGAAGCATAGCAGGTGGGTGTAACTGTGAATGCGCAGCAGTGTTGCGGGATTGCATAACCGCTAGGGCTGCAGGGGCCATGGCGCCTTACGGGCGAGATGGGTAGGCAAACCCGCAATACTGCTGCACATTCACAGTTACACCCGGTACAGCAGTTCAGTCGAAAGCATTTCACATTTTAATTTGCCTACCCGCTATGCCCGTAAGTGCCGTAAGACGACACAGCCCCTTGGGTTACCCAAACCCGCCCGCACCTGCGACTTTTCTAAATCAGCCGGTAGATGTTGCATAGCAGCCAGGCGTAGATACCGACCGCCCCATATATCTGTGTGTTAGGCAGTTTTTGCTTACCTTCCTGGCAACACTGCCTGATATGTCATGAACACTGATTAATCAGGGCTCATGACAAGGGCGCTGATAAATCAGAGCACATTACATGGATGCTCATTTTTCGGTGCATGGCTCACGCCACAGCGGCCGGTGAAACTCGACGGTTACATTGTATGCTGATAAATCAGCAATCATTGATGAGACAGAAGTTAATACGCTGATTCCAAATTTTAATTCGGTCATGTTGTACGATGGGCCGTTTACAGTTTCGGTTGCTGCTAAACGCTCGTTTAAGAGAGTTACAATGTACACTGTTTAACTTCCAGGGTTTGAGTTATTGTTCTTTTCCATTTCCGTCCGTCCGGGCCGCGCTCTACGACCACGCCCTTCTCCCGCGACGATAACAGGTTCCAGTCCCGGTGCAGAGGGCCCTGTGACCCGGCGGCCCCGCGGTCCTGCAGCCCTGCGGCCGGAGGGACAAGAGGCGGAGGTTGATGACTGCTGCGTGTGTTGCAGGCCCCGCGGCCCCCCGCGGCATGGGCCGGCCTGCGCGACGCGCGGCGGGAAGGGAGGATCTGCACCCAGCCCCTCCTCAACCTCACGCGCATCGTGAGTACCCGAGGGTGATCACTCGCCCACTAAAGAGCGAGAGAGACAACACACCCCCGCTAAGCAAATTTCAAATTCACCCTCCTACAGCAAGTAGAAAAGCTTTATGGTCGGTTGTGACATTGTAAGTCAATACCGAGGTAGCAAAATTAGAAAAAATGCATCATGACTGCATTATATGTCCAATCTCAAATACGAATTCTAGGCGCCTCAGGCGGATTTTAAGCGCTTTATGCACTTTAAGGTGCATTTTAGATTGCACATATAATGCAGTCATGATGCAGTTCAGCTACCTGGGTATATGTTCTTTGCACGGTTCAAGCGCATTTCTCGCGCCAAGAACACGTTTCTTTCGGTGCAGAGAAGCCGGTCGAAAGAAGCAAGTGACCAGCGCCGAGGTTTGTTTACTCAGCGACCGGGCAGACGCGGGGTTCGACACAATCGGAGAGGTAAACAAGGACGCGCGGTGCGAGCCCCCGGCGGCGTTGCACTGCGCGTGCGCACTTTGCTGTGAGGACACGGCTGCGTGGCATGGGGGTACCCTCAGCAGACTCTAAGGGCTGGACAGGCTGGGCCCCACTGAGACGCAATCACAAAACAAGCTCCCCATAGCTTCTCTGGCTTCCCTCTGGCACAGAAGAGGCAGAGGCAGAGTTTACGGGTGAGAGGGGGAGAGGAAAAAGCACCTTAGGCTAGTCTGCCCAAGTGTGCGTTGTACGTACCTGGAATAAAGGCGACCCGCATTGTCTCCGCATATCGAGGCTTTGCCGGGCGGGGGAGAGCTGAGCATTACTCCTGCTTTATGGTCCTCCCCTTGTTGCTCCCGCCTGAGGGGGGGGGGAGGCAAGGTTAACCGGGTCAGGTGCGCGGTGCAGTCCGGTCCGGTCCAGCCCTTCCCTATCGGGAGGCTGTGGCTGTATGACGTCTGGCATGGGGTCGCTGCCCCGCCGGAGGCGACGGAAGTGGCAGGTGGCAGTGCTCGGCCAGACTTCAAAGGGAGGAGCACACTGTGGCACAGGTGTCATTTGGTGAGTTAACTCTTCGGGCCGTTGCTCTCTGCCTTGGCTGTCTCTCCTTCCCCATAAGGTCACGCCGGTCGGTGCGAAACGTGTTAATTTAGCAGGTTCATCGGCACGGTCATCCGGGACACAGAGAAACAGTGATCAATACGCAACCCCTGGACCTTTCGGAGTATGGGGAGGGGGGGAGGGGTCATGGGGGTCATCTCAGGGTCCGCGCTGATCCACGCAAACAAACTGAGGGTGAGCATCGCAAGGAGGAAAACAACGCTGACCCGGTGACCGTGTCGTAACACTCTGGCGGCCCCGCGGTTGGCGCACGCCACGCGCCGCTGATGCGTGTTTCGCACCGTCATTGGCGCGAAGTCGATTAGTCGGTGTTTGACGGGCGGTCCGATCCAGCTCGGCGGCTCAGCCGAGGGGACATATCAGCCGGACGAACTCCCGCACACACGTCACGACGCCGCCTCTGACCCCCAGGTCACGCGCGTGCCCAGGACCATCGAGCCGCTGCACGGAGACGAGCTGCCCGGGCTGTGGCGAGCCCGGCCGTGGCTCCTCCAGGTCGTGACCAACATCCTGTCGGCCGGCGAGGACTGCCTGTTCGTCAACGTGTACACCCCCCAGAGTGCCCTCGGCAAGGTGAGAGACCAGGCCCCGGAAGGTCGGTGGGCGTGGCCGGCCCGGCAGGGCAGGGCGTGGAGCTGTACCGTCTTGCCTTTCTCCTGCCCCAGGACGCCGGTGGCGGCAAGGGACTCCCGGTGCTCTTCTGGATCTACGGCGGCGGCTTCGTGTGGGGCGAGGGCGGCCGCGCGTTCTACGACCCCGACCTTCTCATTGACCACGGGATGGTTGTGGTCACCTTTAACTACCGCCTCGGGCCACTGGGTCAGTATACGAGATAAGAGGCGGGCACCCGCGCCGGGCGGACAGAATTGGCTCGATTCACGCGTTGCGCCATCGCATGCAAAACGTCCAACTCATCGTTCTTCCTACGATTCCTTGTGGCCCCAGGTTTCTTGAGCCTGGGTCGTGGGTCCGGTGTGCCGGGCAACGCGGGCGTCAAGGACCAGCGGGCGGCGTTACACTGGGTGCGAAGGAACATCGCGGCGTTCGGCGGCGACCCGGACAAGATCACGGTGTACGGGGAGAGCGCAGGGGCCGTCTGCACGCACTTGCACCTGTTGTCGCCGTCCACCAAGGGTACGTACCGCCTGTGGGGTAGGCCACCGGGCCGAGCACGGCTGCTCGACGGGACTGCCTATGCACCGGGGCCCGCAGCCGCCTTGTGCGTAGGCCACCGGCCGAGCACGGCTGCTCGACGGGACTGCCTACCCCCGGTTCCGCAGGCGGTCGTCCTTCACACTCACTCGGACCCCGCAGGTCTGTTTCGCGGAGCCATCATGTCCAGCGGCTCCGCCGCGCACTTCTGGGCTACGGAAACTGCGGCCAAAGCGGCGCGCCGCGCGCGCCACTTCGCCCCCGCAGTCAACTGCAAGGGCAACCTCCCCGCCCGGGAGCTGGTGCGCTGCCTCAGGAACGTCCGGCCACAGACCCTCGTGGCCTTTCACGAAAAGTCGCTTCTCCCAGAGGTATGTCGCGTTGCTTCCCATTGTCTTTTCCTGCCCTCCTGCCGGAACTGAACGATACACATTGAACAGGACCTGCGCTTTATAACCGGGAGAGTGCCGTTCGTCCCGGTGATCGAGGAGACCGAGGAGGTCGAGGACGCCTCCGAGGAGCCCATCATCACGGAGTCCCCTCTGGCGATGCTCAGCGCCGGCAAGCAAGCCAAGGTGCCCACCCTCATGGGTTTCAACAGCGGGGAGGCGCTCATCATATTCTCTGGTGAGGGAATTCATGGGATCCGGGGTCCGGGAGTTGCCCGCCAGGAGCCGTACACAAATAGCGAAATTTGTTAAGGGGTGGCGTACTTTTTTCGCTCATTCTCAGGGCAGGGTTGGTAACGGAATTTGTCTAAGGGCTACAAGACAGACTCACCCCGACAGGTTATGCAGACGTCACATACGCTGGAGTGCAGTTTTCATGGCCTTCCAATACTTTACGTGAAACGCCAAAATCTGGCCTTCAAATCGGCCAAAATTTGACCTTCTTTTAAAGGGAGACCAAAATTCGGCGTTGAAATGGGAATGACAAAATTTTTGCGAGCAAGGTTACCACGGCGTTTAGAGTCAATAATAGCGTGTCGAATCGACGTTACGGGCGGCAATTTGTGGTTTGTGATTTTCGGCTTGTCAGCTACAAAGTCACACGAACATGATCCATGAGAGTGTTGAGAGAGATCATCACAAAATTGCTATACTCTTCGTAAGCACAGTGTAGTGTTAAAGTTGTCGTTGATAGGTTTTTGTTTTTACAGGGATACAAAGGTGGTCCTGCAGAGAATGTGGAAATGTCTTATCACAAGAATGTTTACTTCTTATTGGCAAACTTTGAGGTGCACTATAGTTCTTATAAGAAAATGACAAATGTCTGCCCATACCTCGGCCAATACGCAAAAAAAATATTCATACAGTGAGAAACGTTTAAGTCTGCATTTAAAGGACAAAATATTCTTGTGGTAAACCTTTAATATTTTCATACAGAAAAGATTTTTATCAGTGTATCGCTCGACCTCCCGGTATCGCCCTCCGAACAGCTGATTGACGGGCTCCGCTCGCCCCGCTTGTGCCACCAGGGCTGACACGCGACCCCAGCGTGGAGAGCCTGCGGCTCGCGGACCGCAACATCACCTGCCTGGTCCCGGATGACGTGCTGCCGCACCTGAGCCTAGCCGAGGCGGAGGAGATGGGGCACCGCGTGCGCCGCCTGTACATGGGCCACGAGAAGCCCATCACCCTCGCGAACAAGAATGACGACAAGTTCTTCGAGGTGGGCGCGTGCGCGACCGGACAAGGCTGACGGAATATGGTACGCGGCAACAGTGATGCTATTGTTTTGTTTCCCCAGATGATAACGAGCTTCTTCATCTACCTCGACACACTGAAGCTGGCGCGCTTTCTGGCGGCCGACCCGACAGCCGCCCCTCTCTACATCTATCGCTTTGAGTATGTCGGCGCTCTCAACACCTTCAGGAACCTCCTCCGGATACAGACCAAAGGTAGTTCTTACCCTCTGTCCTTGATTCTCAACCGGGCCCGCGCCGCAAGTTTAAACTCCTTTATCGTACCACAGCGGCGTGCCACGCCGACGAACTGAACTACGTGTGGAGGGTCAACGTCAGTCCCGACAGCCGGACGCTCAAGCCCAACGCCACCGAGTACAAGGTGCGAGACATGTTCTCCACCATGCTGGCCAACTTCGTCAAGACCGGGTGAGTTGCGCTCACTTCGCCGCGGGCATGAGGTGGTTGCTTCCACAACTGACGCCTTGGTGCACGCTCCCGCCAGCTCGCCCACCCCGCGGGGCTCGCCGCTCGACCCGCGGCTTAGCTGGCCGCCGTTCACGGCCATGGAGCAGGCCTACATGAGCATCGACAAGGAGCCGAGAGTCGAGAGGAACTACCGTCGCGACATCATCGGCTTCTGGGACGCCATCTTTGCCGAGCGCGTGGGCGGCCCCATCTGGACCAAGATAGTCGGCATGGAGGAGCGGAGACGAGCGGTCCTGGACACGCAGACCAACCTGGTGCACGGCGGACACCAGAGGATTGCACCAAAGAGTACCCGGAGGTACGTACGTACCGTCGGCGCTGAGTCCGGCCGAACGCGTGGCACGCGAGGCCCGAGTCACTGAGGCGCCGTTTAATGTGCCGTTAAACCTGCTAATCGTTTTGGTGTTTTCCGCCTCGTAACATCCGAGGCGTCATTTATAGGTATACATCTCTTACATCGCAACATATCCGACAAACAAAACAACAAAACTGCGAGTCATAAAATTAAAACATCATCACTGATCTTCCTCTGAAGTCTAAAGTCCAGCTAAAACAACAGAGGCTGAAGAGCCTCGCTAATCCCTAGGTTTAGCCCGAATTCGAGTTTCGGGTTCCACGTTAAACCAATTGCAGCACGGCCATTAACATAACGCCCCCGCCCCAAATCAGCGCCCTACTGTCACTGAATCACTCTCTCCTTGCAGATAAACTGGGGGTGCAGGGCGGCGAAGGTCTCGATGTCGATGAACTCCGGATCGTCGCGGGCGTGCTGTGACCCCCACGCCTGGCTGTCTGGCTGCGCCGGTGCGTCCAGGCCACTGCCAGTGCCTGCTCCTCGCAGGATGGCGGGGTTTCGATGACGACGCTGCAGCCCTGGCGCTAGAAACCCCGCTGCCGCCTGCAGGGCGGGGAAGCGCGCGGCGTCCGGGACCCGCCTCACGGCATGGACGGCACCCGGCGCAGCTGCTGCGGGAAGCAGCACGCGGAGGCAAGGGGTTCCCGTGGGGACGCCCGCGCACACCAAGGGAAGGCAGCCGTGCGCGTCGTGGTGCACGGGTCGTGTCACGGGGACCAGTGTGGTAGGCGACTGTCGCCTAGGGACCGGCCCCTGGTCTGGAGATGCTGCTGCGATCTGCTGCTGATAGGACACACCGGGCAGACAGGCGAAGGGCAGGACACGGGCTTGGACCCGGGCTCCTTCGTGGAGGCCTGGCAGCGATGGGGGCCCGCTCTCGTCCCTCGTCAGCACGTTAAACACACACAAACCGGAGACGGGACCCGCCTCTAGCCTGCTCCCTCCCTTGGGGGCATCATTGCCTGGTGTTGGACCGGAGACATGGGTCAGTTGTCCGAATGGTGAGCGGACTTTGGCCGAGGCAGATGCGGTACTTGTGGTGGTGGCGTTTGGAGTCGCGCTTTCGAGGGGCTTTCCGTTTAAGCTCGGTGGCACACTTCCACTGGACATTGGGATCGTACTTCGTGCCTCCGGGGTATCAAGGACAACAATTTCAGCTTGATCCTTATCGTCACTCTGCAGGGGAAAATGACATAGAATTCTTTTTGCCTACGACTGCTCTCTTACCCATTTAATATGTGTAAACTGGACTGTGATATTAGGATTATTAAACAAACGCCTAGGGCCATAAGTTTGCTCGATTAGAGAATCCTTTGTGATAAGTCGTATTTTGTAGGTATCGAAGACTGATAAAAATGAACTTACCGAAACAATCGAGTTGTCCGTTGGCGGCACCCTATGTGCGGCGCCCGCGGCGCACTGCAGCTGGTGCTGGTCGAGCTGCTTGCGGAACTGGAAGCTGAGGCCGCAGCCGGGCAGCGCGCACTCGTGCGGCCGCTCGCGCGTGTGCGACACGAGGTGGGCCCGCAGGTTGCAGCGGCGCACGAACGCCTTGCCGCACGAGCATGCGAAGGGCCGCTCGCCCGAGTGCACGCGCTCGTGCACCGCCAGGTAGCCGACGGTGCGGAAGCACTGCGGACAGGTCCTAGATTAGGTCGGCGGGCACACGCGCGAGTGCGGAGAGCGGTCAGCGAGTCTCTATCTCCGAGTCCCCGCGAGCACCTTGCCGCAGGTGGCGCAGACGTAGGGCCGCGGCCGCTCCGCAGGTCCCGCAGTGTCCGGGTGGGTCGCGCGGTGCTGGCGCAGCGCAGCGGCCGTGGAGAACGTCTCCGCGCAGTCGATGCAGCGGTGCCCCTCGTGCTTGACCAGGTGGCGCTGGAGGTAGGTGAACAGCCGGAAGGCCTGGCCGCAGTGCGGGCAGGCGTGCTGCCTTTCCGGCCAGTGCGTCCTGCGACACGCGTAAGTGAGGCGCCAGGCCCGGCGGCAGCCACCCCACCCAACCCAGATCACGTCCTGATTGGTCGTGATCGACAACTACCTGGCGTGCTTCCGGTGTGCAGCCTGCGACTCGGAGGTGTGTCCGCACACGGAGCAGCTGAAGGGCTTGTCCAGCAACAGCGGGACGAGGCTCACGGCCCGCCCGCCCGGCTGGCTGTCCTGCTGCAGCACGCGCACGTAGCGGTAGCGCACGGCGTCCTGGCCGGCGGTGGGCGCGGGCTCCGGGGCCGGCGGCCTGCACTGGGTCATGTGCAGCTCCAGGGCCGCGGCGTCGGCGCGCTGCTCGCCGCACCACGGACACGCCGAGCGCGCGCCGGGCAGGGGCAGCAGCGCGGGCAGCGGCAGCGGCAGGCCCGCCGGCAGGCCCTCGGCTAGGGGCAGCAGGCGCGTCACGGGAGCCGCCGTGCTGGGTAGGCAGCGCGCGCGCGTGCAGCCAGTGGGTTGCCTGCCTCCCGGGCACTCTGTGGAGGAGGTCGGCTCCGGGCCCCGCGTGTGCTTGGTCGACATGCTGCTCAACAATGAACCGGGAGACGCGCGCCGTTTTCCCGACAACGGAGCTGGTCGCTGTGTTTGGATGTAATGCGATATCCTGAGACACAATCGTCGTCAGGTCTGAAGAAGGAAGCAGGTATCGAGGCGCCCTCTCCATAGATACGAGTGTTGCAAGTTGCATTACTAAAATAAACTTTACTTTTCATTAGATATAAACTACACGGATGATTGTACTTTATTTACAAGCTCATGCATTAACATAACAAGATTTTTCCTGGTATGCTCTAGCTACATCCAGTAACAGAGGTCAGATGGTTGTCTCGTATAAAATGATAATTATTTATCATATTTGTCATTAAACTTATGTCACATGCAAGAGCATTCTCTAGGTACCACATTTCATCAGAAATTATCACAGATAACATCCTAACAGTTTCATGCTGTATGTTGATAGAACTTATTCAAGTTGAACACTTCTGAAAAAAACAAAACAATTTCAATTGGAGACAGCTCTTAAAGAATAATATAAGAGAGGAGAAGCAAAACAAGAACCCACAGATACACACCTTTGCTTTCTATAGTATTCTTCAGCATTGTACCTTTCAAAGAAGCCCTTGCCATATTCAAAGGTTGCCACCATTATAGCACACGCTGGAGCTACTTTGGCCACTCTCGGTACAACACCAGTGAAGATGCCTGAAATTCCATTCTGCTGCCATATTTGCCGCAGAATACTGTGAGTGGTTTTTCCTAAAATTGGAATAATTAAAATTACTCATCTAACATACGATTTATATTTTAGAAAATTATATATTGAAAAACACATACTTATCGGTTTCTCTTGCAGATTTTTCTCATTGGCTATTTTCTTTGATCCTGAAAAGAGATGAAGAATATAAATGAATGGGTAAGATGAAGTGGGTTGGATTTGTTAGAAAACCCTATTAATTGATGAAGATAATTTGTCAGCCAAAATTACAGTTTAGTTTACCCACATCAAACACAAAGAGGAACAAACCACTGATAGGTTACGAAGCATCAAACAAAACATGTCTCCAAACATAAATTACCTGTTTCTAAATCTGTCGTAGCCAAAGGATCACAAATGCAGCAGAGCACCGACAGCAGAAATAGAAAATAAATAATTTAAAGAGACATATTGACAAATTATCTTCATCAGAAAATAGAAGTTTGCAACAGGAAAAAAATAGAAAATGAATAGATATGTTACCAGCATAAAGTTCCTTTTCTCCCAATTCAATTTGCTGATGTGTCTTGACAACATCAAAAGGAGTGGTACAGACAGCAGCAATCTAGAAAAACAAAACAGAAAAAAATCCAGGAAAATTCTTAAAAATCATCAAAACTGAAAATTGCTAGTACTAGAGGATAACATACCGATCCAGCAATAGCACCTGCACCAAAGCTAAAGCCAAATGTAGGAGTCTGCTGATTGAAAGCTGACTTTAGTCCTTCATAGTTAAGCCAGTATATTCCTATTAAAATTCAAAAATCAGTTACAGTGCTTGGAGCTTACATTTAGTAGGTAAGTCTCAATGAAGAGAAAGTGAGTTAATAAGTTTACCTGAAAATGGCACATCACGTAACAATGTTGAACCAAGTCCTTTCCAAAGGCCTGGAATAAGTCCATGAACTTGAATATGGGAGCGCAAGGCACCGCCTACCTCTGTAATTTAATGAGAGCACACTTTAGAATCTGTGTGTTAAAACTTTTTTTCATATTGATACATGTAAGAACCTTTTTTTCGTGACTTACCGAAGTATGTTAGTTTTTGCGATTGCATTTTAGTGCGTATCAGCTCTAATGGGCTCACAACTGAAGCACTCACAACTCGAGCAGATGCTCCAGCAAATAATGGAATCCAAAATGGTTGGTCCGTTTTCCCAACTTGTTTGGAGTGGAAATCTTTCACTCTAGTTCGTATCTGCTCATAAGCTACAAAATAAAGCACTGTGGCTGGTATAGCTAATACAAGAGTTGGCCCAAGACCACTCCATAATGAATTTACTCCTTCGGCTCGAGAAATTTTCACAAAAGCATCCTAAAAGAGAGAAAAAATTAAATGGGGTAAAAAAAATGTGAAAAACATATAACAAAATCAATCAAGGATTCTACATACAATAGTGCCACTGAACTGTCCATTCCTGTGGTACCAATTTGTCTGACCACTTGAAGAAGTAACACATGGACAGAGGTGATCCATTAATCCATTGCAATACACAAAACACTTGTTTGATAATAGGGCTTTCTGCTGTGCTTGCAGTCGAATTTTGACAACATCAAGTGGAGTAACTGTAAAAAATACATAATAGTATGTAGAAATCTTTTTAAAAAATAGCATTTGGGATAGAAAGAAAAGTACATAATTACAAGGTAAAACTTAAGGAGAATTGAAAGCGGGCCAAAAGCGTTATGTAATAGAAGACAAACGGCAAGAAAACAAGAGTAGGATATGTGGCTAAACAAACCAATCTTTTACAAACTTAAAATTGTGCACGGTTGCATCATAAGTTACTCCACGGTCTTGCCTAACCCAGACTTCACACCTTCACACTTACCTAAGAGTGAAGTGCACAAAGCGCCGGTGCAAGAAGCTGCCATTTGCTGAAAAGGCGTGATTCTAAATCTAGGGTCGTCTGGTTCGTGATATACGGATGACATATTGGCTACACTTTGTCGAAATTAATCAAAAGTTAATGGCAATTCAGCAGTTGGGCAAATGTTATGACTTGAAATAGCAGAAGACCACAAACCACAACACATGGCTGTCGCAGGCAGCCATATTTGCAACGGCCTTCTAATTAAGTTTCAATAACATGTTCTAGAGTATTAGTGGATTGCCAACATCCTAGCTAGCTCTCATCTCCTTTTTCAGAAATAATTCAGACACCACTGAAATAAATTGTGCCTGAAAGACTTAATCATGTCTTTTCTAAACGTTGAAACCGGTTTTTAAGAATGACACTACTGGGAAATTTTGCTTTTGGTGTTGGGAACAATGATAGCAGAAGCAGTAAAAAACTAAACAGCAAAGCAAACAACCGACACAGCAGTCGACGCCGATAAATCTGTT
The DNA here is from genome assembly GCF_000697945.3 of Frankliniella occidentalis. Classification (NCBI taxonomy): domain Eukaryota; kingdom Metazoa; phylum Arthropoda; class Insecta; order Thysanoptera; family Thripidae; genus Frankliniella; species Frankliniella occidentalis. Next base: position 787,431 of record NW_026267294.1, on the reverse strand, counting down.
TCAATCCTTAATTCTATTTGTCTGTATTTGTTTTCTAAACGTCGACAGATGTGCGAACCATAAGTCAGTTCAATGACGTGGTCTTTGGCGCGTCAGCTGCAAATGCTAGGGAAACCCTAGTTCTTTCCTTCAGCGAGTAGGAAACTAGAGTTCCTTGGTTCATTAACCACTGATTTTCGAGTTTTGGTGATAAGCAACCTTAAATATATATCAACAATAATAAATACTTTTTTAAAACAGAGACAAACATGGCTTGTTTTTCTTGCATTATGTAAGTAAATTTGTCTTCTCTCTTTACATTTTCTTATTCTGAAAAAACATCAAAAACTTTGTATTCTTTTTCAGGGACCCATTGTGGATTGCCATTAAAGTTTTGACAATCCTGCTGCTCCTGTTGTTGTGTGTTTTAAGTGTTGTATTGCCAGTTATGATTGTAACTTCAAGAAAGGTAAATCTCCAGCACCTCAGGTGCCTCTCTATAATTAAACACTATAAAGCAGTATTTCAACAATATTCTTCCAATTTCAGCATTTTAGAAAAAAGCGGGAAATGGAAAGTAATAGTGATAAACCAATCAGCGTTGCATTTTTCCATCCATACTGTAATACTGGAGCTGGTGGTGAAAGAGTTCTCTGGTGTGCTGTTCGTGCTTTACAAACGAGGTAAATTTCACATTAACTGCCCCTATGCTGATGCAAATATGTTAGTAGCATTTAAAATTTACTGTCAAACTTGATGTGTTTTCAGGTATCCTGGGACCAAAGTGGTAGTTTATACAGGAGACCTAGAAGCCTCTCCTGAAGAAATTATTAACAGAGTTCGTCAGCGACTCAATATTGAATTGCCAGAGCCAGTTGAATTCGTTTATCTTCATAAACGTGGTTGGGTTGAGGCAGATAATTATCCTACCTTTACTCTGTTAGGGCAGAGTTTAGGATCATTGATTCTTGGAATGGAAGCCCTTAATGCATTCTTGCCTGGTAATTATTATTATTTTTGTATTTGTTTGTGGAATTGTACTTTTTACAGTGTCTAATATTGATATTTTTTAAATTTCAGATGTGTATCTAGACACAATGGGATATGCTTTTACACTTCCACTCTTTCGTTACATTGGGGGTTGTCGTGTTGGCTGTTACACACATTACCCTACAATTTCAACTGATATGCTACGTCGAGTATCAAGTCGCAGTATTCAGTACAATAATAGTCACTATGTTGCGCGAAGCCCATTCCTTACTGGAGGAAAGATCATCTACTATAAAATGTTTGCATGGGTATGTCTAAAATTTTCTTTGACAAATTTTAATAGTTGTTTTCATTATTCAACTTCAGTGAGTGCTTTGGAACTGTTTCCCTAGATCTATGGTATCATGGGGCGTTGTGCAGAAATTGTTATGGTCAACTCCAGTTGGACTGAAGAACATATTAATGATATATGGAAAATTCCTCTCAAAACACATCGTGTGTACCCACCTTGTGACACTGAGGACCTGAAGAAAGTGCCAATTCCAATTGCAGATGATGAAGATTTCCTTATCTCCTCCCAATCAGGTTCTTGAAGTACCTTTTTAAATGAAAGCAAAAGCAGGTGGAAATATTAAGATGGAGAAAAATAAAAAATTGTTGATCTTTGTTTTTACAGGTGATGTCAAGAACGAAATGGGAAAGAAACTTATTAAGATTGTTTCCGTTGGTCAATTCAGACCAGAAAAAGATCATCCATTACAATTGCGTGCAATGTATCAGCTCCGTCAATGTGTTTCAGAAGAACTGTGGGACAGGGTGAGTGAGCATTACATCTCAAATCACTTACTTGTACTACCTCATTAAAAATAGATTTGACTTAAAAATATTTTTTCATGGGCAGATCTGCTTAGTATTTGTGGGATCATGCAGAGGTTCTGCTGATGAAGCACGAGTGAAAGACATGAAAGATCTGTGTCGACACCTCTCCCTTGAAAACAATGTCGAGTTTCGTGTCAATGTGCCATATGATGAATTGAAAAAGGAGTTACAGGAGGGAACAATTGGTCTTCATGCCATGTGGAATGAACACTTTGGAATAGGTAAATAAAATGAGAGAATTGCTTTACTTTTCAACAGAAGCTAATTTTGAGAGCGACTAATTTTTTTAAACTTTCTTAGGAGTTGTAGAGTGTATGGCAGCAGGGCTAATAATGATAGCCCACCGCTCAGGAGGTCCTCAAATGGATATTGTCATTGAAGAAGAAGGGAGTCGGAATGGTTTCCTAGCAGCTGATGAAAATGAGTTTGCCATTGCCATAGTAAAAATACTGAGGATGGCCTCAAAAGAGCGCCGTTCTATCAGGGAAGCTGCCAGGTAGAGTGAACTACACTGGCTAATTGTTCAGATACCTACATTTTTGCTGATCTCTTATGAACTATACATTTCTTTCTTTGGTTTGACAGATCTTCTGTGGATCGGTTCTCAGTGAAAGAGTTTGAAAAAGGATTTTTACGATCAACTGCACCATTTTTTAATCAGATCTCAACTTGAATTTTTTTTTTTCCCCAGAGCACTACCTTATTTGTTTGATTGTAAGTTTTAACAAGTCAGTAACTCCTTCAATTTTGAGATTTCATTTAGAAGAAAAATAAAAAGTACAATGTATTGATCTAGCATACCAACGATCTGTGTAGAAACGGGTTGCGCTAAGTTTTTTCCTCTTTAATTAATAAATGTAGAGTTTAAACTTGCAAGATTTACTTTTAAGTTGTGTGCGTGTGTGTTAGCTCTTAAGGAATATCAGTGCACCCCTCTTTCTCTCTGTCTAAGCACAGATTATTCATAAAATAATTACTATAATTCTGTAACAAAACTAAGTCTTTATTTTATGTTCCACAATAGGTTGTTTGGCCCACAAATTTTTCTTATAAAATGAGCCAAGTGTTGGCATATTTATCACAAACATATGATATCCACATTAATTTCTCCACAAGCTTTATATATACAGTGTAGCAGCAGAAAAAAATTGTATCCAACTCACTCAAAATTCATTTATGTAACTATTGACCAAAGACTTTCAAAAGCAATTATATACTATAAAATCCTAAAAATGACTTGTAGATGGCTAGGATATTTCATCCCATAATGGCTGACATTGACAACTGACAAAAATGTTTTTGATTGTCAATTAACAATTTTACATGTTACCGTCTTCAAACATCACACAACTGTATAAAGAAGCACAAAGAGATTATTTAGTAGTGCATAGTACACTTGTGATTTTGACAAAGTCTGCATATCAAAGTATATGTGATTTTCATAAAGCCTATACCTAAATAAAATCAGGTATTGTATAGCATGGCATCTTCAGAAGTCCTTCACTAAGTAAATATGATACAAAAGCAAAGCTGTGAAAAACAAAGAAACAATTGCTTCCAAACATTACAATGAGAAGTTTAAAAATTCCAAGCAATAATAAAGATTAATGCAGTAATTCATGAAAAAAAAGGAAAAATTAAGCAGTAATGTTGGATCTCTAAATATGTTGCCAAGCTACTGAGTTTATTCACAATCCTGTGCTTCAATATCACATTTATGGTAAGGAATAATGATAATAAAAAGGAATAACTACACCATTACAGGCTAAAATGAATTAAAAAATGCCCCTTCCCCATTTCATCACATTCTCATGCTTCCTGGTCCCATTGGAAAACTTAGTCTTTGGAGTACTGATGCTACAAGATCATGAAGTGTCTGTTGAATAAAGAGAAAAAATTAAGACCTGTTTAGGTACAAACAATGCTAGAGATTAATATTACAATATAAAATAGGAAGAAAAATACCTGAGGTTTACACTGCTCTTCAAGCCAACTAAATATAGAGGCAGATAGTTCAGCAAAGTTTGCAAATGATGCATTACTGAAAGACAGGAAAAGCTGATCCATGATTGCCTGGAACTGGGCATAAGAAATTTTTAATTATTTGAATACAGACTGAAGGAGTATAGGTGGAATAAAATTTGAAATTAAATCCACATACCACTTGAAATTTTGTATCATCAGACACTCTTGTATCTAGTTGGCCAGGCTGCGATTGCTGTGCCTTAACCATCTGCTCATAATTAGAGCGCATAATGCTCAGGGCCACAACTTCCTTTCGCAAAGCATTTCTTTCCTCCTCTTGTTTTTTACGCTGCTGCAGAAGAAACTGGAGACAAGATAAACATTAGTGTTAAAAGGCTTCTATTTACCTGAACTCCATAAAACAAAATTACTGTTAAATAAAAATAACAACCTGTATATAATCTATTGATTTTTGCAAAACAGTGGCTTTGCTCAATTTGTAGGAAGTGGAGGAGTCTGTCTGCTGGCATGTTGGGACAAGGTGTTGTAGAGAATCATAACCTTTTTTAATGGCATCCCTCCTTTTCTGCTCAGCTTGAGTATGTGCTTCTCTTCGCCTCTCTTTGTAACTCAGAGATCCTGATCCTTTATGATCACTATCATCATCTTCTACAAGCCAAAAACGGTATCATGGTCAAAGATATTCAATACTAAGAGGATGGGTACTGAACCTTAACACGTTGAGTCCCATGTGACCACACTCGTGGTCACAATAACGCATGTTAGCTACCCCCCCCTGGAACTCTGTGTTAATAAATAGGATGCTCACCATGACCGCTACTGCTACTTAGATTATCTCCTGTATTGTGGGTTGTAGGTGCCATTGGGTTTGAGCCAATGCTGTCACGTCTGTAGTATGGAGACTCAGTTGGACTTGGAGGTTCTGGTTTCATATCCTGGAGACTGTTCATACCAATAGCTGAAAACAAACATTTTTGAAACACAAGGTAGAGGGACTTTGTTGAAAACTAATCACATTTTAAGATGACATTATTAAAGTTCATAAATAAATCACTAACAATGATCGATAGAAAGAAATTTTATGAAGGTTACTACAACAATTACACTAATTTGACTAGGAAAATCTGTTTCTTTGGGCTGTGACAATTGACGGGAACTGGAGAATCCACAATAATATGACAAGTTAATAGTGACATGGTAATTGTCATATGGCTCATTGAAAAACCAAACTCATATGAAAGGCATATGTCTAAAGCTAATAAGCTTTCAACTCTTGAGGCTGATGATGCCTGACAGCCCCCACCGAAAGTAGGGTTAGTACAGATTAAATCCAAGCTATGTGTTTTTTAAGTGTCTTGAACTAAACACAAAATACCAAGTACAAACCTGAGTCATAACTGTAGTCACCATAATGTGAGGGGTCAGCCATTTTGCTTGAATGTGGTTTTTAGGCACGTTGGATTCTGCAGCAACTGATTAATTAACGATGTCACCACCAATAAACATTCTCAGCCCGTACTTCAAGCAAAAGAAAGTACACACACAAATCCAAGTACACACATTTTCTGTGTCCTTGTTTGCATCATTCTTCCCTCCACCTTCTCCTCCTACTACCTCCTACCCTCCTCTCTCTTCTCTCTCCCCCACTTCCTCCTCTCCTCTCTCTTTCTCTTTCACAATCACAACACGTTGCTACATATTCACGTTCCCTTCGATCGTCAGCTGTTTTTTGTCTTCTGCTCGCTCAGCTGTTCTGTTCTGCTGTCAGTGCGGCAAAGTTATTTGCACGAACGGGAATTTCCGCCAAATTTAACTGCTGCTGCATCAGTCTGACGTTAAATGAGAAGCGCTCATGCCAACAGGAAATGTCTCACTGGCGCTCTGACTCCTCTCTGCAAAAGATGGTGAAATAATTTCTGCTCCATATGCTATGGTGCGTGACTATACTGAAAGCCAACCAACCTGAGAGATCTGCGACCGACTCACACTCGTCATTTTCGAGCAAAGAGGGAAACGTGTCGCTGTCGTTTTGCCATGGCTTCCCTTCGTGAATGGTGTCCCACTGCGGACAAAATTCGAGTCGGGCACACTCACGGCACGGCCCCCAGGCCAAGCGTCAGACGCGCGGGGCCGCGGGGTTGCAACCCCGGGGGTGAGGGTGGGAGTATGAACTACCTTGCAGGTGCAGACCCCCTGGTTGCACATGTTACAGGTCGAGCTGGTGTTGCCTGGTCTCCTCCGAGATAGCTGAGCCCTTCCTCCGGCATATTGCGCCACAAGGGGCCAGCCCTTGGGCAGCTCGTGCTTCCCGCGGGAAAGGGAAGATGAACTGCAAGTATTCGAAGTCGTACGATTCGTGGGTCAGCGACGTACCTCGATCCAGGACGACGTGAGAGCGATCTTGTTCCGCGGAGAGTGCCGCTCCGCTTGGTCCAGCTGCTCCAGGGCGTCCATCAGACCGTCGCAGAGAACCGTCAGGAACGATCTCCAGGACTGCTTGGTGGACGGAGTCATAGCCTGGGGAAGTGCCTCCTCGAGGTAACCGATCATCACGTCCCGGTACCTCTGCGGAGCACGAAGATCGCGACCGTTGGAGACCTAGTGATCCGGAATTGACGTCAGCCGAGCCTTTGTCAGGCAGGAGGCTCACCGCGAGGCTGGCCCGGCTAAGCTTCAGTCCCCGGTGAGCGCGCGCAATGCTCGCCAGCTGGCTCGCCATGGCGCTCACGTCACCCGCGACGCTGCACCGGAGCACCTGCAGCTGCGCCAGGCCGTGCAGGAGCGCGCGCGCCGTGAACTCGGAGTCCCTGCTCAGCTCGGCGGGAGAGTAGTGCAGGGGTTCGCGCTGGGGCTCGCGGCCGCAGAAACGCTCCAGGTGCTCGGGCTGCCGGCGGAAGTATCTGCGGGCAGCAGGAAGTGGTGCACCGGGGAACTCACTCGTTAGAGGACCACGAGGACCACTCACTTGATGTGCATGCGGACGCAGTGGCCGCTCGCATCCCTCGCCAGAAGCCCATGAACTCGGCGGACGTCGCCCACCTCCTGAGCCGTGAGCCCCAACGCGTTGGCGGGGGCGGGTCGTGTTGGCGGGGTCGAGATCAGGGTCGGGCTGGGCACCTCTTCGCCCTCGCCCTCGCCCTCCCCATCCGCGGGATCTGAGATCAGCACCTTATTCTTGGAGGGGCCGGGGGCACCGCCTTCCGCTGGGGAGGGGTTGCTCATAGACTCATGGGTGGACGCCCCTGCCCCCATGGTGGTGGTCCTGGTGAGGTCCAGACTGTCCCCGGACCGCGTGCCCGTACGGGCCGGGGTCGTCGTGGAGCCAGCGAGATTGCAGCGGTTGTCGCGTTGCCATAGCAACACGCGCTGTTGGCGGGGGCCACGCCGGAGGCACGCCGGAGCGTACACACACCATTATGCCGTCGAACTGCCCGCGTATGGAGGTGCGTATAAAGTTACGATACGGACGGGGCGACGCGGGGAAACGTTAGGCGTCTTTCACACAAGGTGCGAGCGATGCTGCAGACCTCACCCTAAGGATAGCGCCTGCAACGGGCCGGGTAGGCAGACCCGCCACGCAGCCGTGCGAAGATGGCGGTCCGCCTTCAGCGCCCGAACCCAAACAGCTTATTAAGTGGCTGGACTTGATCTTGAGTGACGAGGCCACATGCCACATATGACCTATGGTTTTTCGGTCCGGCCATAGTACTAGAGAGCTGCAACGAGCGAGCAATGAGAGCAAGCGCCCGTCTCTGTTGCCGACCGCGACATCATTGCTCGTTCATAGCTCAGGCCCGTTGCCTTTGCTCGCTCAACCACTATGAGCGAGCAAACGCGAGCAAACTTTGCTCGTGCAGCCAGGCCGCCTCGTCACCGTCCAGCTCGGCTCGGATGCTGCTGCTGTAGACGCGACTTAGTTTTGAGGCCCTGCTACCAGGGCACATTGGCTCAGGGCAAAGGGAACGTTTAGAGTCCAATATGTTACCCTTCGTCACCTTGAACTTTACACCAACGAAAGCTCTCGAGTAATTTCACTGTAAGCTGCAGTCAATCCTTCAGTAGGTTAATTTCACTGTAATCTACAGTACATCCTGCAGTACTAAGTTACGGCAATGGCGCTGTCACCTTTTTAAGGAAGCCCACATGAACAAGCAGCCGGTATCCCTGAACTCTATTTTAAGTTGAAGTGTTCACGGGTACCTGCCGCGACTCATCACCCCTTCTTGCTGTTGCAGCCCCCGCGCTGTCCGGCCGGGGACCCCTGCAAATGCCCGTGTTTGAACCCCGAGGTATGCTGGCAGGGTGATAGTTGTGCGGGGGGTAGTTATTCCGAGAGGACTTCCCTAACGCGTTCGCGTGGGAAATGGGGGGGGGGGGGCTAAAGTATCCATGTACAATAAGTTCAGTTGTTCCGACATGGTGATGAGGTTGACTTGACATCATAGCGGAGGGTTCTGCAGGCGGTGACCTACATGCAGCCGCTGCCGCCGCCGTCCTGCGCTCCGAAGCACCAATATCGGCACCCTAAGGTGGCCGTCGACGGGAGCACGGTGTACAAGAAGTCGTACCCGGGCTTCCCACCAGACGTAGCGCGCCTTGCAAAACCGGACTTGTGCCGCCCGGATCTCGGCCCTATAAAGGTCCCGGGGGTCATCGACGGGAACACCACAACTTCGGTACACACTCGAGCCCGCCTTGGGGCTCTCGGCGGACTGGTGACGAAAACGCACAGCTGATCTGTCAGTCGGTCCAAATAGCTCAGCTACCAGTACCCGCGCGGCACCCGCCCGCTGCCGTGCCGCCCCTTCGGCAGCAACCTGATGGGGAGGGGCCCCATGCAGGACGCCACCACGCAGAAGATCGACTACTCCCCCAAGCCCTACTGCAAGCGTGACCCTTTTGCCGATCCTCGCACGCCTTTCCCCGACGCCCCGATGGAGGGTAGGGACCTGCGACCTGCCAACCGTTACCCAGGATCAGACTCGTATGGCCGCTCACGTCGGGACCGGGGCGTCGTTCGTTCTCTCTAGGGTGGACGACGACGCGCCTGTCCTACGCGCACCCGGAGGGCGCGCAGCCCGCCCAGTCCATGAAGCCGGTCGTCAAGGCCAGCAGGGTGCCATGCCCCGTGGACGACAAGACGACCCAGAAGCTGAGCTACGTACAGCCAGCGCTCCTGCCCAAGTAATTCCATGTTTTACCCAATTCTTCCCGACATTTGCATATTATAATTGATTCACGGCGACACACCCGCCCCCACCGACAATGTGCCAGCGGTGGGCCAGGCTATACAGCCAGGCTGGGCGGGGCCGGTGAGCGGGGAAGCTTCACCCTCAATATATATGCTTTATGTAATATGGATGACCCATGGACTGTGCCTCGGGGAGCTTGAACATGTCCTGGCGTAGCGAGGACCATAAACAGTGGTTCGGGCGGGGTGGGCTGCATGCGCACGCACCAGCCGAACAAATCAATTGGCAATTATTGGGCAGCTGTGCCCGGCGCAGCCCGGCGGAGCCCCCTGGGGACGGCCTTGGGCTGTAGGCCCGTAAGCCTTTCGAGTGGGCGCGATAGCAGCCACTCCACGCACCTAGCTGGGCCATTTGGGGCCACCACGGCAACACGTGCCGTCATGTCGCATTCAGAACGAAAATAGATACACGATCACACCCTCTGCTGTGTGTCCCCCAGGGAGGACTACCCCTGGATGCAGAAGGGCCGGTACCACCGGCCGTGCGTGCCCTTCGCCGGGCACACGACCTACACGAGCAGGTGCGTGCGGGCGATGGAAGCCACCCTCCCAGCGCTAGGCCCCCTTCTGCTGCACCCTCTAACGCGCACCTCCTTTCCCCTCCCGCAGCTTCGTCCCGCCCGGGGTGTGCGTCAAGCTGGACTCTCCATGTAAGGACAACGCCGGGACCAGGATCAGGCCGCCGCGGATGCGTGCTGGCCTGTCACGCGTCCGGTCGCGGTCACGCGGCCGTGCGCCGCGCGCGCCACGCCCAGGCACGCTAGGGCGGCCACTATTCCGTGACTCCGGACCGACACGACGGACAATGACAGTTGTGCGCCCCGTATCTCCCGCGGCTCCCCCCTCTTCCCCGCGGCCATGTGTCATCCGGTACATGTCCCGGCCTCGGCGCGTCACGGCGCCAGGTGTGGGCAGCGGACCCCCGCCCTACATCATCGCGTTGTGCCCGTCAGTAAAAGAGACGCGGCTTTGTGGACCCGCGGGCGAGGGGTGGGTTACGGGAGCGGTAGGGCGAGGTTAGGGACACGCCAGCGGGACTGCGCCGTGGCTCGGGGGCCGTAGTCCCCGAGCCGCTGCAGCAGCCGGGAGGCATCGCCTTGGCGACATTGCGGCGGCGACGGCGGCGGAGAAGAGGTGACCGCGGCGGCGGCCACGGAGACCACGACCGGTCCGGTGAGATCGACTCGGGCCGCGACTGGCCATATCGGTCGGGCCGCGACAGAACAACGCGAGGTGAGAGCGCGTCCTCCCGGAGATATGTGGACGGGGTCGATCTTGTGGTGTGCTCGCTTCCAGCGTGCTCTCCGCTTTGCCGGTCAGCAGACTCCACGCTGCCGCGTATGCGCCTCCGGTTGAGTGAACGGAGCAGCGCGAAGTGGCCAGCGCAAGGCGCACGCGCGGCGTGGCGCTAACCAAGGCCGCCCCCCAGCCCCGGGCCCGGGCCGAGCCGCCGGACGAGCTGCCCCTCCGCCTCCTGCGCCCCCCGCGGCCCCGCGCCGTGGTCGGCCAGGACTCCCCGGCGCGCCGCCGCCAGTCGGGAGCGAAGCCGCGCCGTGGCCAGGAGGGAGTCGGACGTATCGCCATCGCCACCCGCCCGCTCACGCCGCCGCGAGCGTCGATTCGTAAGCCGAGACGCGACGCCGCGGCCGCAGTAGCCGATCGGGAGTGGCTCAGGGGAGTACAACAACACTTGGCGCAAGGGCCTCGGAGGCGACGCGTTGACGGCGTCCTGGTTGCCCTCCAGTGACGAAGTACCCTCCGCGAGGTGGAGGACGATGGAACCTCGCGGGCCAACGGAGATCCTTGCATGGACGACGCTGTCATAGCGCGGGCCGCGCGGCTCCGGCGATGACGTCACCCTGACGACGCCCCGCCGCGCCGCTACGCGCCGCTACTCCTCGCCACGCTCTCGGACGTCTCGAACGACGCCCCGCTGCAGATGGACGGCCGGTGAGTACGGGACGCCCACGCCGGCGCCTCTCCGGACCAGTGAGGAGGAGGCACGATGTGTGCGCGCGCGAGAGGGGCCCGCGCCGCCCGCTAGCGGCGCGAGCTCGCCTCAGCTGGGCTGCATTCCATGGCCGCGAGAGGCGAGCGAGCGCCTGCTTATGGGCCACTGACAGTCGCGTCCATAGATCTACCGGAACAGTCAGGACCTCCCGGCCGCTCACCTCGAGGCTGCCGAGACTTATTCCTCCCTCTCCTCCAAAGGCGACTCGGCTCGGCTGGGGCGCGCCCTGGAAACTGTATATATATTGTTACAGTGGCGCGCTTTGTGGTTTCACGATAAGGAGGCACTGCTCCTGCAGACGGGTACAGTGTGCCGGTACACCCGCCGGCTGTGCAAACTCTTCCGCGCGGAGGGGGTTGAACCCACCCCGCAGGCGGTGGGCGGGCCGGCGGCGGCGCTCATGATGAAAAATACACACGTGTTCTCAGAGTCTTTCGGGAGCTAGGCGCCTGCGAAAGGCAGGGTAGGCCACCCCGCACTACACGCGTGCGTCGCAGCCAAGATATTGCCTGCCCATCAGGCGCTTTGAGAGCTTGCATAGGCCGACCGTAGAATGGCGTACCTTCTGGAATGATGATCCCATAGGGGGAAATAGGGAGAGGGAGGGAGACGGAAAACGAATGACCAGCTAACGCCTTAAAGGGAGAAGGAAGAAGATGGCGTGTTTCGCATCCACCTCTCTTATTATTATCTCTCCCGGTCACCAATAAGTTACGTTCACTCTGTCTCCACGGCCACAGGTCTGGCAAGGCCCCGACCGGCCGGCCACCCGATAGGGTCACGCAGCTCGGAAGCGGCCGAGCGACTCGCTATATATATATTGCCGTGCTGTCGAGGTTTTCAATCGATTTTGCCATTACGGTGAACGCGGCTCCTCCCTCGTATTAGCGGGATCTCTGTCGCCGCGGCTGTCGCGTCGGAAGGAGAGGCGCGCAGGCGCGCGTGCTGCCGTGCGGCCGGGCCGGGGGGTGATTGCAGACGTTCGCCTACAGTTGCGCGACAGAAGTGACACGATACACGTCCTGCTGCACCTGCACTGCGCGTTTTCCTCCTCCCGCTCCTCGAGCCAGACTGGTGCGATACGAACGAAGCGATGGCAGCAAGCTCGCACAGCCATGAGTGTTTATTGTGCGAATTGACGGGGGGAACGGGGGCGGCGTGGCGTGGCGTGGCGAGGCGTCGTGGCGCGAAGCGGCAGCGAGTCTTGTGAATCATCATTCGAACAACTCGCGGGCGCGCGGAAGGCGGCGGCGCCGGGGAAAGAGGCGGTGGCGGTGGTGGAGAGGGGGTGGGGGGCGATGCACAGCGACGCGCTACTGAGAAGCGAAAGGGGAGAGGGGGATGGGGAGGAAAGGGGCACCCGCACTGCACTCGCGTGTGCATTCAGAGTGCCTATGGTGCAGCCTGCCGCTGCTGTGCCCGGCTGCCGCCACTGCTGCCGCCGGTCCACTCGCCCATCAGCTGACCGTGCGCAGCGCAACTCAACGCTGGCTTTTGTATCGACTCTGCTGTGCTCGCCACCATAACACGGGCGACCGGCAGGCGCTCATCGACCTTGTCCGTGGGCGCGCGTCCACGCAGCGTGTGGCGTAGCTCAAAGTCCCCCCCGCCCCCCTCCTCCCTTGACTGTTCAACATTCACACCTTCCTTGCTGACGGCCGCCTCCTGCCTGGAAGGTCATCCGCGAGAGAAAGAGCAACTTTAGCGACTTCAGGTCCGGTCACAATAATCTTGGAAGCAATCACCAAAATTTCAGTGTTTTGTAAAAAGTTTCGGACTTTTCGAAGACAAAAAGCTAAACACTGACATGCGAGATCGGGACCGGAAGTCCCCTGGTCCCGGTAGAAATGTGTCCGCCCTTGTCCGACGTCGCCGCTGACAACACGAGAGAAAGATATTTTAAAATAATTAGAACCACAATAAATCACACCCGAGTCGACATAGTCGAAGGTGGTTCCCCATTGAAGGGGCTCTGCGGCTCTGCTTATTCATTAGGGCTTTAAGTGCCCTACGTTGTTGAGACAAAGCAACTCAGTCGTCCTTCGTTCCCTCCCACGGGTGATTGCATGATGAATTTGGCGTCGAACCGACGTATAAATCATTACTTTTCTCGAGAAAGGCGAAAGGCCCACCTCCCACGCCACATCCCACCCCAATCACAAACCCAGATAGAGCAAATGAATGGGGAGAGGGGAGAGGGGGGTGGCAGGCGCGGACGGACGGACGCTCGCACACAAATGACGCGAGTCGTATTCCTCGGTAAGCGCTTCACAGTCCCCGCCGCATTTTAATCAGCCGAGTAAGGGAATGCTCAGCGTCGCGTCACTCGCGCAGCAGGGAGGACTCCCCGCTCTTCGCCGCGGGGCGGAACTCCCTTGAGTGACTCGTTCGGAATACGAATAGGTTCGAGTACGAGCCGAGCGGAGCCGAGCCGTGCCCGATAAGTTGCCTACACGCCAGGAGGCAAGTACACGCATACGGTGGTGTAAGGCTTCGCGCTCTTATCAAAGCCTTTCATCCCGTGCAGCGTGCGTGACCTTGAACCTTAGCTGCTGAACCTCTCGGAAAATGACATGGCGAAAAAACAGTTCGATAAGCGGAGAGGAATATATTGCAGAGCACCCAGCATCTGAAGCGATCTCCGGCGCACTTTGGGAGAAAGCAAAAAAAGCAGTCAGCAAAACAGTTTATTGTGGACTAACAAGAGGGGCTTGTGCTCTAACTTCGAGCACCATTTTTTAGGCTATCGGGCGAGCGGGCTGAAAACCTATGTGATCTTTTCAAAGCCTCTTAATTTTCAAAACAGCTTCAACCTGTCAATATTTTAACATAATTATAATCCTTGTACTTTCGCCTTCCCAAAAATATGGGGGGCGGGTGGTGAGCTCTGCAGACATGTTGCGTCGGTCTGCTGAGAGAAAGGGAGTGGGAGGCACCTGGCGCGAACCCCGGATCATGTCCATGTCCACTCCAGCCCGACTGTTGCCGTTATCCTCCCGAGTCCTGAACTCACAGAACCGCGTCCCCATCTTCGGTGGTCACCCGCACTAGAGCAGTAGTATTTTCGTTTGCGAAAAATCAATCTTTGTCGACACAATGCGCATTTAAGAGTGGGAGAGGCGATGAGAGTGGGGAGGCAAGGCCGCTTGGTGTCGTCGTGACGCGAGGAAAGAGCCGAGAGCCCACCACAAAAACGATCACTGTAAGAGTTTTTCTGCTGCAGGAAGTAAAAAATATCTACAGTATTTACAACAGTTGGGGGGGGGGGGTGACATTGTGCAGCACGGAACCTCGGGAAGATTTCCGCACAAAATTTCCAATCCAGTTTCCCCTGATATAGCTTTTGCCCTGACTCCGCTCTTCCTAGGGTACTATTTTCCTGTACCACTTTTCCTAAGTTTTGAGTAGGGTCCTTTCCCTATGTTTGCGGTCCCGAAGGGACCTCCTACACACCACTTGTGGCCTTTTTATGAAAATTCGTACATTATCCTGATGGAAAGTCCTTAGACCCGTACCAAATTCCAATTCTCAAATGCCTTAACTTTTTTTAAAAAAAGAAAACCTTCAAAAAATATTATTAGACATTTTTGGACATTTATGAATGCTTTTATCTCTGGCCGATTGGAGAACAGGAAACAAAAATCAGGAATTCGAAACTTACAAAGAAAGGGTTTTGAGCGGGAAAGCCTGGCGACGAATGAGCTCGCTCACTATATAAGTATACCGGCCCCCTCAACCATCACGCGCGCCGATGACTCTCATTGGAAACAAGAGAGTGAGAGAGAAAAACAATTTGCGGTTTGAGCTAGAGAAAGAGAGAGATAGAGAGGGGGTTAACTAGGCGGAATCATATACTGTCATTGATGGTATCGCATGCACGCATGCGAGCCGGGCGCCCAGCGTGGTCTCAGTGGTCCCAACTACTCTGGCCCTGGCCCTCGACGTCCCCCCCCCCATTTTTTAGCAGATGATACCTAACTCTTACACTAAACATGACTAAAAATGAGAATGAATGATAAATGTCAGCAGATCTCGGCAGCTTTTACTCTCGATTAAGAAATATTAGCAAGCTCATATATATTTTAAAGGTCCACGACTGTTCGTTTGTTCGAAGCCCGGTTCTCTGCGTGTTTCAGCGCACGACCCGACCACGATGTCGGCGAGCACACGCCCATGGTGGACCTGCCGCCGGCGCTGCCGCCTCGGGGAGCGCCCAGGATCGTCAAGAACGACAAGGACCGGCCGCTGTCTGGGGAGGTGCGCCTGCCCACCAGGATCCACTACGCCACGAGGCAGGGGATGCGCGCGCAGGTGAGTCCCGGCCACGACTAATTATTTCGTTGACATCATCCGAGTGCAGAGGAGGAGAAAGATCTCCCCCCACCTCTTTCTGGCGCGATTTCCTAACGTGGTGAGGGCCGCGCGCGTTAAATACATTACACCACGGCAACAGGCCACGCCACGCCACGCCACGCCACGTCCTCGAAACAGAAAAGTGAGGGATCCGAGCTTTACCCGTCTCAGTGATAATTCGGGTCGGGTGACACGCGGCCGACCGGGGCACCCGCGAGCGCGCCCGAGGGCTTTACCGCGCCGCCAAGCCTAGACTCCACGCAGCGACATGAAGACCAAGTCGGGCGCGCCCGTGGAGGGCAAGGGCGTCGCGACGCTCAACACCGTCCCTTCCACGGCGGCCATCAGCCTCAAACTGAAGAAGACCTCGGGTGGACCGATCGTAGGTGTCACAAAGTGTTCTCATTACAAGTAATTGGCCCAAAAATTTTGCCACAAAAAAATGTTAAAGTAAATAAATAGAGACAGTCTTCAGGGCGGGACTGTCTAAAAATTACGGCCACCTTTTAGCCAGGGTTGTAATTTTCGAGAAAAACGCACATCTTGTAAGGAGGGGGGGGGGGGAGAGCTTCGCGTAAAAGTTTTACAGCTATAACACGGTATGGCCCACGTACCCTGGAATATTTCTTACAGGGAACCTTTTCAGGTGTAAATCTCCGATTTCGTTGGAATTCGGAAAATTTAAAGGTTATTATAATAGAAGTCGGATGGCACTTGAAATTTTTCCTAAACTTAACATTTACTAGGGGTTTACTTAAGCCTGATTCTGTTTTCGTCCCAAATATCCCTCTACCGCCTTAACGGTTCAAAATAGAGCAAAACGGACAAAATTTTGCACCAAACGGTACTACTTTGACGAATTACCCCTTAGAACACTGCTTTACATTTTACACCTACCCTGTACAGGGTGGGTGATCCGCGCCGCCTTTTTTAATGCTTATACTGTACCGGATTCTTACGTGCGGACGGCTTGTATACTCGCACGGCGCCGTAAGGCGCCATGGTGAGAGACGGTAGGCAAGCCCGCCCGCACGCGTGAATCCATAGTACGGTATAGGCATTTTAAAAAGACGGCGCGGATCACCCATCATGTATAGGGGAAAACTAATTGTCAGGTTTAGTAAAAAATTCAAGTGCCATCCGATTTCTACATAAGTAACCTTCAAATTTTTCAAGTTTCAACAAAATTGGAGATTTACACCTAAAAATGTTCCCTTGTTAGTTATACTGTGCCGCATGCAGACGTGCGGGCGGACTTGCCCACCGTCTCCCACGCAGGCGCGGTATAAGAGGGGGGGGAATTCACTCCCTACCTCTTTTCTTTAAGTGAGTCGGTTGAAGAAAGCATGCAATTTGCTCTACAAAACCTCTGTATGTGGACAACCCACGGTGCATCGCCCCCTGCCTACTCTGTGGGCTGGACCTTATCCTTTTACCGCGCGCCTGCTCCCACGACGGCGGGCGCCTAAGGGATCATCCAAAAAGTACGTCCGTCATTCGCCGTTACGAACCCTCCAAATTAGGCAATGCAAGCTCTCATGGCGCCTGATGGGTAGGCACAATCTTGCATGCCATGCATTCGTGTATTGCGGGCTGGCCTACCCCGAGTTTTGCAGGCGCCTAGCTTCTGTAGTTTGCAGGATGATTTTGAGAGAAACAGACGTACTTTCTGGACGATCCCTAACGGCCCCTAGCGCGAGTTGACAAACGCGTCCCCTTACACCTACCTGCGTAGTTTACAGTACCTAAATTATGCCGAGGGCTCTGCGGGCCACCCTGCACCAGGTATCTAAGTAACCTCCGCACTTCTGTAGCTGTGCAGTACCGCGCCGTGGAAAGGGGCGTTCGGCGGTACAGGGTAACTAGAGGCGTGTGCGGGAGTTAATCAGCCACTTGGCGATAGGCACAGGCGCGGATTAACGGAGGGGGGGGGGGGGGAGGCACTGTCGTCTCTAGAGAGCCGCCTGAAAGGTATGCAATTTTGTAGGCGAGCGACAGCGCATCCCCCCCCCCCTCCTGGTCAGCCGGACCTTAATCCGCCACTGGATAGGCAGCAGGCGCATCACTCGGTCGTTGCACCGGAAGCGAAAAAATGCGACCCATATCTCGATGCGCCCCCGTTGGTATTTACCAAAGTCAGACGCGATAGTGCCTTTTTGGAACAATAAATAAAAGAGTTGCTGCCCCCTCCATACCATCGATGCATCTCGACGATCGAGTGCAGTCCGCTGCCATAGTGGAGTGGTGGTCGCGGGGGGGCGCGTCTGGGGTCCGGCGATGCACGCCGAGTACAAGGGTGGCGTGCTGCGGCTGGCCAGCCTGGCCGCCACTGACCAGCATCCCAAGTACGGGACCTTCAGCAACGAAGACGAGACTGATCGCGGAGCTCACCGTGCGCGTCCTTTCTCCGCACAGTGGCTGGTGGCCGGAGCGCTGGTCATCCTCTCCGTGGGCGGCGGCTGCCCGATCGGCTTCTCCGGCGTGCTGGTGCCCCAGCTGCAGAGCCCAAACTCCACACTACAGACGGACGACGAAACGGCGTCATGGATCGGTGAGTGAACGGCGTGGCCGTGCTGTGCACACTATACCTGTCAACGTCAGCTGTCATTGTGGCGTCCGCTCCTCTGCGCAGTGAGCATGCACTCCGCGTCCACGCCGGTGGGCACCATCCTGTCGGGGCCGCTGATGGACCGGCTGGGCCGCAACCGGGCGCTGCAGGTGGCCACGCCCTTCATGGTGGCGGGCTGGACCATGCTGGGCTTCGCGCAGAACCACGCCATGGTGCTTGTGGCGCGCGCGCTCTGCGGCGCCGCCGTCGGCATGATGGCCGCGCCCAGCCAGGTCTTCCTGGGCGAGATGTCCGAGCCGCGCATGCGCGGCATCCTGGTCGGCGTCCCCTTCGTGTCCTACTCGATCGGCATCCTCTACGTGTTCCTGATCGGCTCGTTGATCTCGTGGCGCTACATGTGCGCCGTGGCCGCCTCGCCCATCGTCGTGGCCGCGGTCTGCCTCTACTTCCTGCCCGAGAGCCCCGTGTGGCTGGTGCGCCAGGGTCGGCTGGAGCAGGCGCAGCGCACCCTGGACTGGCTGCGAGGAGGTGCGGGCAGCGTGCAGGTCAGAGCGCCGCGGAGCGCTAGGCTCGACGTCGTGAAGCTGCGCGCCGACCCGGCGGGAATCCAAATAAGCCGTCGTTTGTTCTGTTTGCAGAGCAAGGTTGAGATGGACCAGCTGGTTTCGCGCGCCGACGCCGAGAAAGCGGAGAACGCTGTCAAGAAGAGGAGCTTGTGGGGCATGTTCACGCAGCCTCACGTCGTCAAGCCCATGGTCATCATGAACGTGTATTGTTTGCTGCAGGTGAGGGCCGAAACTGTGGCCACGTCCCAAAACACCCAGATAAGGCATTAACAGGCTCTCTTACACCACACTAGGGCCTGTCGGGAACATTCATCGTCATCTTCTACGCGGTCGACCTGCTGGACACGGTGCTGCCCGCCACGATGAGTGCCGAGCTCGTCGCGATCCTGACGGCCGCCGTCCGCCTCGTCATGAGCGCCACGGGCTGCGCCGTGCTTCAGAAGTGCGGGCGGCGCCCCGTGGCCTTGGCGTCCGCCATGGGAGTGTCCGCCACCGCAGCGCTGGTGAGCACGGCCTCAGCGAGCTGCGTCTGGGGAAATCTAAGCCCGGCTAGGCAACCCGCACACCCCACACGCGACCTTGCGACGCGGTTGTCTACCCAGACGGCGCACTCCGCTCCCCGGAAATGATAATGTGCTCTGTCAATGCGCAACGGACCGTGCAGCGAGTGTGTTCGCGAGGGGATGGGGCGGCAAGTGGCGTCAACAGATCTGAGGAGTCCCCTGGCGCGCTACATATAGCGTGCTAAAGCGCCTGCCGCCGCGAGTTGGGCCACCCTGGAGCTGCGTGCAGTTTGCCTTATCCACACTCCACAGGCGCCATGATCTCTGAGCTAATTTTTGCGTGGTCCTTTCCAGCTTGGCTTCGTGCTGTACTTTGACTGGGCCGATTCGGGGGGCTATGTGGCCTCCTCGCTGGCCCTGCTGTACGTGGCGCTCAACTCGTTCGGCATGTTCATCATGCCGGGCATGATGATGAGCGAGCTGCTGCCCACCAGCGTGCGCGGAGTGGCCAGCTCCGCCACGACCTGCCTCTTCAACTTGAGCCTCTTCGCTTTCGCCAAGGTGAGGCCACCACGGTCCTATAGACCAGCACACCAGATCTGGTGTTATTCGAGTCTTATCTTAGCAGTTCCTTCGAAAAGTCTCGTCCCCTGCGAAGACTCGTGTCTCTGTCGCACACCCGCCACCGCCACCCGGCTGCGGGTGTGCGAGAGAGGCCGGCGACCTGGGGAGCGTTTCCAAACGCGGCCCTAGGCTACGCGGCGCGGGCGCGACTTTATCTCCGACGCACAAACTTGTGCAATGCACCGCGCCCAACTATGGCAGCCTTTCTTCAATTTACTTACTTTCACACAGGCCTACCCAGCACTCAAGGTGCTGCTGGGCAGCGCGGGCTTCTTTTGGCTCTTCAGCTCCGCCGCCCTGCTCAACCTGGTGTGGACGTACCTGCTGGTGCCAGAGACCAGCGGCCGCTCGCTCAACGACATTGAAGACTACTTCCGGGCTGGGGTCTGGCTGTGGGGTCGACGACCACGGCGGCGGCCTATATCGACGCTGGTCGACGGCTGAGTCTCGGCCGGGCCGAGGCAGGCTCGAGACGCCAAGATCTCGGAGAAACTGTTCTCCCTCACTTGCGAAGGTGTTAGCCAAGGTGACAGCTCGTCCAGAACGTGTTTTCTAGTCGTCCTCTCGGACAACTCGCGGTTTGAGTCTCAGCGCCACCACATGCTTTTACAAATCCACCACCCCCTGCTCCATTCCTTTTCCACTTACTGATATTACTAAAGAACTATAGTAACTATAGAACTATAGTTATAGTAAGGTGTACCGGGTGATTCAGAAAAGACGCAGGTGCGGGCGGGTTTGCCTACCCGCTCTGCCCTTAAGGCGCCATTACCCCTTGGGTAGGCAAACCCGATCGCACCTGCGTCTGCTCTGAATCACCCGGTACGAGGAAGGGTACAGCACAACAAACATTTAGTATTCACATTCAACAAAGTGACCCATAGGACAGAAATTTGTCTCATTGACATCAATTGACATTACTGGTCAAAATTTAGTCAACTTGACTATGAGAAATCACATCAAGAGGACGTAAATTTATGATTTCATAATGTCTTTTCATTTCTAACAGTGAAGATTTTGACCTTTGCCTAGTTACATCAAATTGATGTCATTGTGACAAATTTCTGTCCTTTGGGCATTCTCATAAACCAAGCTGTCAAGTGGCTGAGCAACGAGAAAGTTCACTGTGATTCGCACCCATGAGGCTGTGAAAGAAATAACTTAGCATTTAGCATTTATGTTTTAGCCGCAGAGAGTGTAGTATTTGCCAGCAAATGCTGAATGTAATTGTTCGTTGGGTGAATGATCTGACTGTTAAGATTGTATCTCAACTATAATGATGTACAAAACATAGAAATAATATAAATAATCATATGCTTTAAAGTGTCATCATTTGTGCTAAGTCACCAATTTTTTCACTGGTTAACAATGCTGAAGAATTTTGTGAATTCAAATCATTTCATAAGGCATACGACTACAGATCACTGAAATAACTGCTTTACTTTTTCAAAATTTCTTTGAAATGGTTCGTGTGTCAAGTCTGCTAAAACATTACAAAGATATTCTTCATCAGCATTTTTGTAATGGTCCTCATCTAGAAAAAAAAAAAAATGAAAAAAAAATATTTTGTTGCTTTTTAAGGCAGTTAACAGGAAAAGGCTGAGAGCAGAAAAAATAAATTCTACAGTCCTCACTTTTAAATGTAAAATATCCAAACAACTCCAAGGCTGCTGGGTTAAAATCTGAAGTCTCTTTGGCTCCTAAAAATTAAAGAATGGCCATGAAATGAAAAATCTTAACAAAGAATCTGAACTGGAAACACTGTATTATTAACAAGCAATTAGTCACACCTTTGTTTGGTTTTCTCACCCACACATAAACCCGAACATATAACAGATCTCTATCACTTTCATTCAGTTTACTGCGTGTCATTGTCACATTGTGTGCTTCATTTTGGCTCTGAAGGAAGTTGGTCAGCTTATAAACATTCCTGTAAAAGTGAAATTAAAGAGTTCACATTAAACTTTAAAAATAAGGTTGACACTCATGAAACTAAAAAATTACCTTGCAATAGATTTTACATCATCAGACGAATCTGCTTTTCCTTGAAAGGCAAATCCTCGAGCAGGGTAGTTTACCATCTGATAGCAAGGCCCTTCAACCACCTCTAAATCCTATTCAATAAAATTTTAAAGGTAAACAATAAAAATTCTAATTTCGCACGGCATATACATTGCAATGAGAACTTTACCAGACATTCTAGAATCATGGGCTTTCTTACATACAAGCTATGCAAGTGCAAATGGTTTACAGATGCTGAGCCACACAAACTATTAAATGCAACACGAAACGACCTGTAAGAAATAAGGAATCTGATTCAAGACAAACAGCACACACTTTTTTCTAATTATGATTTTTAAAAAAATGAAACTGAAAGGAACCAAACTGGTAACTTACGGTGAAGAGCTTCTTAAGAGTAAACCAAGGCCCATCTCAATGCTGTTTAGCGTTAGAGATTGCGGGTACATTTTTTTAATACTAGGTAGTACGAGGCAATGTCCTTCACTGATGGGACTAACATTGATTGCCATGTAATCATCCCTTTCAAATAGATGATCCTCAGCCTCCACCATTTGAATTTCAAAGATGATTTCTTCCTTTTTCATTCGAGTGAAATTGAACAAGTCTTTATTAAATGGTTCATTAACAGAATAAAATTCTTGAGGCTTCCGGACCTTTTCTCCACGCTCTATATTAAGCTAACAACACAGATGCTTATTTTAGATTGTGCATTCATTTTTACTAAGAGAAAAACCAACTGATTGCATTTGGTTAAAATAAAAAGGCAACTTATACCTCACCTCCTTAAAAAACTTCCATTTTCCAGGTAAAACAACTGACCCTTGGATGTTGAGTGCATAGCGAAAATATCCACTTTTGACAGCTTTTGCCCACTCAGACAGCAGTTTGTTGTCAAATGAGGAGAGGTTAGACGCTCTCCTCGAATCTTCGATATTCCAAGAAACACGTGACACGACATCATTAGGATGAATTTGGAGTGTGTCAGGCATTTCATAAAGACAATTAAATAGCAGAGGCTGATGCTGAACCGTCCGAGTTGTCGGCAGCAATCTTCGTCCGAAACTGAGTGAGCAAAAAGCTAGTGGCTGGAAACGCGGCACTTGGAGCGGCAGACGACGCAGTAATTATTGGCAGGTATATCTCGTCCCTACACCACCCCCATCCTCTTCTCACACTATTCGCAGTCAGCAGTTCATCTCTCTCACGCTCATAAGCTTCTGATTACTCCTTCTCTCTTTCACACAACTCTCCCTCTCTGTTTATCTTCACCCATCTCTGTCTATCTCGACTGAGTCAGCCATATTGATAGGTGGAGTTGGGCCGTGTGTTGATGTATTCTCGGAAAATGTTGTCGTACTGTTCCCTGCATGATTGAAATTGAATGTAAACCCCTGATAATAACAATGTATACACGGTATTTTCTCCCTCAACTCAGTTCCACAGGAAAAACTGAGTCAGGACCGTCGTTTGTCGCTCTTTAATCGTAGGTGAGTTTGGAGGACGTGTTGGTAGGGAACAGGTCGACGATCTAGTTTTTTTAACGCAGAAGACTTAAGTGGATAGGAATATTTGATATCTATGTCCAGCGTTTCTTTGAAACTCTAGCTATTGTCCCAATTGTTTTCCTGTCTCCTCTATTTTCGATATCAAGTCATCGAATTGGTTGTGTTGACCTCGGATTTGGAGCCCACCTTCATTTTGATGAGAAACATAACCTTTTCTTAAACAAATCTCTTCTTCTGTTGTGTTTTTACTGTTGTTGGAATTATTGCAGTCCTGCACGCTGCCGTGAATGTAGAAATGAAATTAAGGTTCGTCTTTGTCTGTCATGGTATGGTGCCTCCTATGACTGATGCCAATTGGCACGATAGGTGATATTGTTGTTCTTACTGCATTTGGTCATGAGGCACGTATTTGTTCTCCTCTATCATTGCAGCCATCCGTTTGGAGGAAGTTGTCAATTAAGTTTGTCTTATCACTTTAGTTCATTCCACTTTTAACTGTTTAAATGTTTCTTCCTTTTTTTTTTTGCTGGTTAGAAATATTATTCAAACTTCTATTCCTACCAACTTCAATTCATTTCCATACATCTCTAATTATTTCTAATATGTTCCCAAACATTTGTTTTGCTTTTATTTAGAATTGATAGGTGAATAAATTGAACCTTGGTCACAGCCCCATTCTCTCCCTCTGTAGATGAAATTTATTTATTAACATAATATCTGTCTCAGATTTGTTGATAGGAATATCAAGCAAAATGCCTCCCCCTCCTCCTCCGGGGCCACCGCCTCCGCCAGGGCCCCCTCCACCTCCCTCAATGCCCCCTCTGGGACTTGGAGGGTCAGGAGGGGCTGATGGGCGAGGTTTGCTTTTGCAATCCATTCGCCAGGGTGCCAAACTAAAAAAAGTGGAGACTGTAGACAAGTCTGCTCCAATGATTGGTACATATTTAATCTCACTTTTTTGATTTAATATATTTGCCTTTGCATTCTTTCAGAGTCTTAATGAAAAGTGCCTATTTTTTGCAGGAAAAGTTTCTAGTGGTGGTGGGCTGGCCTCACCCCGTTCTGGTGGTTCCCCTGGTGGAGGCATGGCCCGTGGTCCTCCACCCAATGGACTTGGAGGTCTGTTTGCTGGTGGAATGCCTAAATTAAAATCTACTGGAAGAAATTGGGGTGAGTTCAAAATAATTAGTTTGTTGTGGTAAGAGAGAAATTTAGCTGCACTCAGCTTGCACTCATTGTACCATGGATTTATTTATAGGAGGAGAAAGTGGTTCGCCAGCAACTACCACTCCACCCTCTCCAGCAGCTTCAAATCCACCTCCACCCCCTTCAGAAGCTCCCAGACGACCATTCCCTGGTGATGTGAAAAACAGAGGACCTCCACCTCAGCCACCTCCAGCCAACCAAAAACCAACTGGTCTAGCAACTGTAAGATGTTGCAAGGGTTTTTCAACAGTTAATCTATAGATCTTGTTTTGGATTTTTCCTGTTTAATACCTTCTCTTTCTCCCCCAGAGCACATCTGATTCTGTATTGACCGAAAGAAGTCAAAGAACTGCCCCTGTTTTACCTAATAAACCACCTGTAGGAGGTTACGGAAAGCCTAATGTGGCACCAAAACCTCCAGGTATGGCACCTAATCCGCCCAGCACCCCGCCGAACGCCCCTCTTAGCAAACCTTCACCCCCATCTAAGAAAGTGACAAATGGAGGGCCCAAGCCTGCAGTATCTCGCGCACACAGTATGAGGGTTCCACGGTCTCCTCCTGTCGCACCCCCAGCAGGTAAGTAATTAGTTATAGGGTTGTGTTACTGACTTCATTTCCACAGTTGTTGCCTTTCTTTACATTTCTGCCTGTTTCAGGTCCCATGTTTCCAACATCTACCGCTAATCAGGGAGACCTCAGCAGATCAGGCCTACCATCATTCCATCAATCGCAAGATTCACTGCACTTCAAAGGCACGAATCCTCCTCCTCCTCCTAGAACAGCCACTTTGCCATCCAGTTTTCACAAACCAACAGCGCCTGCTCCACCCCCTCCCACAAATCGCCCCCGTCCTCCTGTTGCGCGACCTCCGCCACCACCGACGAGGCCCTTACCTCCTCACGCTCCTCCTCCACCGCCCCCGACAGCAGCGCCACCTCCTCCACCTCATCGTACTCAGCCTGTCAAAGCATTCCCTCCTCCTCCTCCTGTAAGTACCTTTAAAACTACAGAAGCTTTATTTTATACTTTCAATGTGTCCATCATTTTATTGTGTTTGTCACATTATTGTTGCAGAGCCAAAGTTTAACTGCAGCCCCTCCACCACCTCCTACGAGAAATTCATCAATGAGGAATGGTTCATCTACCTCAAGTTTAAGTACGTATTTTATGCCATCTGTTAGTGGCAAATTTCACAACACAGCAGCTTAAAAATAACCTCAGTTACATCATAGAATTCAGTTATTAAAAAAGTTCTCCTTTTTTTCTCTTTTTTTTTCCCATCATTTTCTTCTATAGATTTTAAGATTAATTTCTTCTTTTTACTTATTTGAAGCCTGCAAGTTCATGAACTTGGACTGGTTAAGATTTGTGCTGTGTTGTTATATGGGTACTTTCTATTCTTGCAAAATCAATACACTGTCTCTGTAAGTTACGATCAGTAGTCGTTGCATTTGAAAATGTTCTGATTTTTTTTTTGAAACTGTTTTAGGTGACTTTGAATCACGGTTCAGATTTCATGGGGTTCATGAATTTCCTGCGCCTCAGTTACTCAAGAACCTTCCAAAAATATATAATAGCAGAAGTATGTCAAGTTTTGAATTTTTCTTAAATTCTAATGGTATGATGTCGACTCAATTTTTAATCTTTATTTATTGATTCCTTTTCAGCTGCTAAACAGCAGGCTCCACAGCCCCCTACTCATCAATTACAACTCTCAGGAGCATGGGCCAACAATACATCCAGCTGCTAGCATGGGCTTGAGGCACCATCCAAAACTGAAACATGCCTTCAACTGTGGAAAAGTAAGCAATGTTGGAGTCAGTGTTTGCATATACAGTGGGGGTGGTGTCAAAAATAATTGTCAGTGATGCATATCATTGAGCGCAACCCTAGTGCCTCATTTGTGTTGTTTGGCCATCTAGATTGCTCAATTGTGAGATGGTCTCTTTTCCAAGCAGAGTGTTTGTTTATTCAAAGCAATTATTGAGTCTTCTTAGTATTTTAATTTGCTGCTTACTGTTCACCATTATGGGCTAAACCCTCCCCCTCCTGTCTGAGTGTCAAAAATTTTGACTGCAAAATCAATTGATGACAGTCACATTATTAGTACATTCTTTGATAGGGTTAATTTCTCGATTTCTCATGAGATGTTAAATTTGTAAAAAAGAACTTTCCTTATTAATTATTGACAAATGGTTTTTATTCTCTTGATATGATGCTGATGCTAAGGAATTATGTACATCTCCTGGTGCCAATTTCTGCTGATATGAAGTACTGCAGTACATACTGTACGCATAATATTGAAGTGATGCTAATCTGTTAGGGTGAGACAAACTTTACAAGCTGGTATGTCCTATTTTTCAGGATGATTCTTAACTCAGCATAAGAAACTGTTATGGTTGTGGAAGGGCTACCTATTGTTGTTAGGCATCATACGTATTTCTTTTGGTATGTCACATACCTTTGTAAGTTACTGCATTATCTTTTGGAACTGTCAATTAGTTTAAGCTTTGATAACTTTGTATGTCAAGAAATATCTGAAGCGACGGAAATGTCTATGTTTATAAGGTGTAGTTCATCTTTAGATTGGGTTTTAACCAACACATTTCTTGTTTCCACAAGATCTTAGGTGGTTGCCCTTCAATATCCAAGGCTAGTGAAAGATGCCAAAAGCTTTTACTTTCCTTAGCTTAAAAAAATGTATGAATCATAGTTACAGTAAGATGTTTTTCTTTTTTTCTTTTTCTAAGACTTTTTCAATCCCGGTGTGTTTGATTGGGTTTCAGCTGAGGCAACACTCTCTCCTTTCGCCATTGTCATCTTGGTTAATATTTATTTTTCTTCTCCATAACTGTAAGGTTATGCTGTAAATTGTGTAAATAATTTGTTATGAATAACTGTAACAGTTAAGTTTGTTGTACACTAAATTTTGCTCAACTTATAAAAGGGTGTTAAATACAATCAGGAACAAACAATACATCTAAAGACTGCTCTTCTAATAAATTTAATAAATAATATTTGTTGATGCTTCAGTTGATGTTCAACTGTCATACTTTATATTCTTGTTGATGAGTTTATAAATGATTCCCTTTCTTTTGGGTTGTGCTGCTTTGATTGCAATACTGACAGTTACTTTAGTTTTCCAGAATGTGGAAAACTGACTGCTTTTATTATCTGAAAAGGAGCGAAGGAGAAGAAGTGACTTCAAATGCATTTGTTGTATTGAGATAAACTGTGCAGTTATGGCTGTGTTAGGTAATATTGATCATTTGTTAAAAGCTATGCACAAAATTGACAGCTTCGTACAAGCTTGACTATTGTTATAGTGTCTCAAGGCAAGACAGTAAATGTAATGTTGTTTTTTTTTTGTTTTAAGTTAAATTGACAAGGTTTGCAGAATTAAAGTTCTTTCCTTTTTTTTTGTTTGCCTTAGTGAGTCATTTTGAACGGCCAACTGACGTGCAAGAAACCAGACAAATCTGAAGTGTAGTTCATACTCAATGTACAATACATTTACCTTAGACATCCTTTTATACTTTCTTCTTGATTTGTTGATAACTCTTATTTTCCCATTTTTCAGTATTTCTCTTGTTCTTTTGAACAAGATCACCTTGATCAAAGTTTTGCTTTATTTACTTTGATTCTTTGTTTGTAACTTTTCTTATAAGTCAGTTCAAAATCTGTGTTGTAGATTCTTGCACCAGTCATTTTATTCTGTAAGTATTATTTTCTCCAACTGTTCAGCATCTGGGCAAATTTATTGTTCAAGGCCTTAACTTTGAATTGATTTTAATTTTACCCTTTTCTAGCATTATATTATTAGTTTATTTATGAATTTTTAGCCTGCTTACTTATTCTGTAAGGAACTGCTTCTTTCCCAAATGCCTGTTTTCAAAATACAGTATTACTCATGAGTACTGTATCACTGCCAAGCCATACAGTTCTTTTTAAAAATGTGTATTGGTAATCAACCTATTTGGCTCTACTTCAAGGAAATTCAAGACTTTTGACTTTTGTATTGTTTTTGGTGAAAGCTAGCACAATTATATATTCTTATTTCTGATATATCCATAACATATTTTGGTTGAGTCTCTTTATGACTCTCTCGCCATGTCTTGTTTGCTAGTACTTTACAACATCACTGTCACAGAATAAACCATACTATGTTGTTCTGTTCGTGTACATTGGCTTGTAAAGAGATAATAGATCAAGAAAAATTCTCTGGAGTCTTATTCTACCATATCAGTGGTAGTTTTTGGCTTTAGAATGAAGACTTTGAAATTTCCCAGGAGTCTGTCACGCCAAAATGCGGTGGTGTAACTTTTTTGACAATATCTTTTAGATGAAGTCAGTAATCGTGACGTATTTGGGCTTGTTTGATAGCACAATTGGTGCCTTTATGTCCTGAAATGGCACTTGCGATAAACTGCTCCTCATGGCCGAAATGGGCGAGTTATAGTTTGCAGTGCATTGTTTGATACATTACGTACCGTAAACTGTAACGCGCCTCTATCGGACGTAAGGAGCAGTTTTATCGCAAATGCCATTTAAAGACACTTTTCAAGCTCCTACTAACTATGAATAACTAGGACTACCTCTAGGACTCTACCACTAACCATATAGCCCATATCAAACAAGCGAGAGTATGACAGATTTCTGACCCCGTCCAGAAGATTTTGCCTAAAAAGTGACCACCGCTTTTTTGTGTGACAGACCCCTAAAATTTCCTCCATTCCTCTCAATATTTTCACAAATTTCTAAATAATTTCTATTTGCTTTCACTGTAATTATTGCTTTAAAGGGGAGCTCCCTCTCCACCCAGTGTTGAGCTGTTAATTGTTTGTTATCACTCTATTTTAGAAAAAAAAAAACTGACCTTGTGCCTTTAGTTTATTACTGTGATGAGAAGAATTTATGGGGTACTAATTTTACGAGTAGGGAATTGAATTCTTTTTCTGTTTATTTACGTTCATTGTACTAATTCATTCCTAATGTTATAGTATAAACAATTAGCTTGAAAATCTCAGTTATTGTGTGTGCACAATGTAACAATAATATTCCTGTTGTACTCAGATTTTTCTTTTGTACCATCTGTTTTTGATTTTTAAGCAGAATTGACTTCTTTTGAGATTTATTTTATTCTATCTATACATAATGTATCATGTGGGGCATAAGGCTTATGATTGCAATACAAGTTTGATAAAATAGAATTCGTTTTAGGGTATGGTGCGAGTGGAATGAGAGTAGCTAATGAGACTTCTACAGTTACATACTCGTAGTGCATGACTTGGGTGGTTTTGGTTGGTGCATTCAGATATTTGGGAATTGTACTGTGCCTGAGAAATAGAACCCCAGGGTAAACCTGAGGCTGTTGTGTTAGTTGTTCCTTCATTCTGTGCCCAGGCCTGCTCTTTGGTACATGCCAGTGTGCGATTTGTGACCAAGCTTATGGGGCAGGAATGCTTCACCTAGTCATATTTTTCTCTTTGCAGTATAGGAATTGCATTAATGAGAATGTTTTCTTTTTAGGACTGCTGTAGCAGCTGTAAGTCGAAAATTCTGTATAATTACACTGAGAGGAGTTAGAACTATGTAAATAACCATCGAATTCTGTACAGTTATGATCAGTACATGTAATCTGCTATGCGAGGGCTAAACTCTACTCTTATTTTTGTTCTTGTACTAAAGTAAGATATTGTAAAAAATGTATCTATGGAATAAATTAACATATCTTGCAGAGAAATGGACACTATATTTCCTCCATAAAATACATCGTCTTTCATGTAGTTAACAGACTAATGCTATGAATAAAGTCAAAGTTGGCCTGGTGTGTGATACTTTAACTTTATCAAATTAACAAATCAGATACTTTTGATAAACTATACAAAGAATTACATTGGCTTAGGATGTGTTGAAATTTTAAAAAGAGGTTTCCTTAATATATTTACATTTTATATATTTAGTTTAATTGTACATGTGTCACCGAGCAGACAAATGCTCTATACTGCTATTACTGGTGTTTTCAGTAATGTTTAGAGATTTTTCCTTTTCATGTTGAGGTGGTTGTCCAAGTGCTACAAAAAATTGGTCCATACTAATATTTGAGTTGTTAGCAAGTTTTTCTAGCTTTAGCAAATCATTAGTAACACCATCCACCTGCCAAAAATATACATTATAAGCTCCCTGAGAATATCCAGACATTTTTTCCTAAATAAGAACAATAGACGTAAATTTACAAACTCATACTTACATAGCGACTGTAAGTCTCATACCGCTTGAACTTAAGGTGCTGTTGATAGGCATGGCGCAACTGTCCAAGAAACAAAATTAATGCAGCCAATGCTAGGAGAATTGCAAACAGGCCCAGCAGTCGCCTCGTCACACGATGAATGGGCACCAGCACCATGCGATGGTTCGATCCAATACTATCATAGCTCTAAGAATAAAACAAATCAACAATACACTTTTGAGTAACACATAAAAATTAACATTTAACAATTTATGCTTTTCAGCTGCATCAGAGATTATTGACTCCCTGCCAATATCAAAATATAAGCTATGCAGGACATTTGGGCAAAATCCAAAATCAGAAATGAATCTCTATTGCTCATATGACAGCTTAACCTCAGCTGTTGAGTTACGGGTCAAAATATTCTAACCTTAGAAAAGTTTCACATTTTGCAGTAAGTACTTGGGAGCAAAATTTTAAAATATCCGGGATGCTGTGACTCGGTACCGTATAATAACAACTTAAAAGTAGCTGGGGCGACTGGATGGAGGGCGAGTAGCTCCGCCACTTCGCTTCCGTCCTCCCACCCCCACCCCACTACCCTACTACCCCTACCCCACCCCACATCACTACCCCCTGGTAAACTGCCATTAACGCTGACAAGTCTATTCGCACTCAAAGTTGTTGTTGAGGGAAAATATTTATTGGACCATTTTGATTTGGACTGGTACATTTTTATTTCCGTTGTCTCGATATGGAACGATAAACACTTACGGGCGTTACCTCCGTTGAGTGAAATGAACAGTTGCATGACAATCATGGCCCTGCGATCACCACGTCGTATTTGTTTTCAACTGAAGCAGACACACAGTATTTTCTCTGTCAGTTCGGTTCGACGACTATCAAAAAATGATGGATGGAATGAAGAAAACAATTCAAGTCGATCGCCAGATGAAGGACATCAGACGTTTAAATCGAAATGGATGGCCTCGGCTGGTGTCCTTGCCGCTGTCGGTGCCGGTATTCTGTGGAATTACAGTGACGACGAAAGCCGGTCATTCAAACTGTTCTCAACCGTATCGGCGGCACGACCCACAGATGGATCAGATTCTGGCTCTGGTACTCCTCGACAAAGGTTCAACTTTGTAGCTGATGTTGTAGACATAGTTGCCCCAAGTGTTGTGAGTTTACATACGTAAGTACATGTTAAGTTCATGTTGCTTAGTCTGTTTGCCGTTTCACCCATCCGTAATTGTTACTTTTATGTTCTAGATCTCATGTTGTTGGCGGTTACCAAGAGATCAGTGCAGCTTCCGGATTTATTGTGTCATCGGATGGACTTATTGTCACAAACGCTCATGCAGTGTACAACAAAGCGGCTATCCAAGTAATTACCATTTTATGTTGGCAACTATTTAATCTCAAGATATATACTTGATTGTTAAGACCACTTTTTTTTTTAAGGTGACTGTTCTTGATGGGCGTGTTTTTGAAGGAAGAGTAGTATCCATTAATCCAAAGATTGATCTAGCAACAATCAGAATTCCAGCTGTGAGTCAGTAGTATATTTTGGATACTATCCCCTTATTATGTATTTGTCAATCTATCTATCAAGTTTAGAGGGAAATTTGCCTTTTCAGAAAAATTTACCTGTTCTGAAACTGGGCTCATCAGACACTTTGCGTCCAGGTGAATGGGTAATATCCATAGGTAGCCCAGCTGGCCTGTCCAACTCTGTTTCCTGTGGGGTTGTTAGCACAGTTGGAAGGAAAAGCACAGAGTTACGACTTCCATCTGAAGAGATGGAATATATCCAGACAGATGCTCCGATCAATGTATGTAGATCCCAAATGCCTTCCATTCCTGTGAAAATGTCTTCTTAAGAAATCTTATTTACAGCAAGGGAATTCTGGAGGACCTTTAGTAAATCTGGATGGAGAGGCTGTTGGAGTTAATTCTATGAAGTTATTGCATGGTATTTCTTTTGCAATTCCTAGTAATGTTGTGAAGGATTTTTTGGAGGATCCAAACAGTGAGTATATTTTTGAAGATTTATTGCCAGATTTCTTTCCACTGACATCACTGAAAAAAAAATAAATCATTATATTATATTTTAGAAGTTCACAAACCATCTCAGAAGAAGGACAAAAATTCTGCCAGGAGCATTGGAATTACATGTCTTTCCCTCACTCCTTATTTGAGATCTGAACTTGAAAAGCACTTCAAGTTTCCCATAAAAGCTTCAGCAGGCGTTTATGTTGTTGATGTTCATGCACTCTCTCCTGCTATGCGGTGGGTACTTTCTTCAATATTAATGATCATTATTTTCTGTTGAGATTTTGCTCTAAAATATCTACCTCGTTTTTCAGTGCTAATCTCAGGCCCGGGGACATAATTGTAGCTGTCAACAATAACCCTGTTCGGTCCACAGATCAGCTGTATGAAGCAACCATTGACAATTCCGTATTATTTCTCACTGTTCTTAGGGGGGAAATGAAACTCGGACTGAAAATTGATTTAGATTAAGTATACAAATTTGTTTGATGTTGTATATTTGCTGTTTTATACGTATTTTTAACTAATAAAAAAAGAAGAGCACAGTGTTTGTAATATTTCGTGTGATAATAACATAGAATAAATAATATTGAATAAAGAGTGACTTCTCAGTTGTTTTTGGCCTCTTTTGGAAGTCAGAGGCATTACAACTTCAAGAGGCTGTTAGAAAAAATAGTCATGTTCATGTTGCTGTAGCACTGGAAAAGCTGAATTACCTCAAGCCTGAGAAAAGGCTAGAAAAAAGACTCAAGCTTGAGAAAGGGCGGCCCTTTCTCAAGCCTCAAGATTCCCTAAATGGTTCAGTTCAAAAAAGTCCGGTTTACCGCCCAATGTCTGTGGGAAAACAGTGTTACCAAAATCGGCGAGTTCAAACAGCAAACAAAACAAAACAACAAACGCGATCATCTGCGTCTGCGCGGCGGCGGCGGGTCTTGCACCCTAACCTCGCAAACTTTGAAGATTAGTTGACAACGATTGATTCTATTGATTGTTCTCTGAGAAATATAAAGTACCGTTGGTCCTATTATCTGTTGCCCTTTTCACTAAAGTATTTTCGATAGTAATTTTCTCCAACGAAAAGATTGCTTAATTCTTCTGATTGGAAATGTCCTTGTTCAAGCCTTCATCATAACGTCATAACACAAATTTGTTTACCGGACTCTTGTCAATTAGCTTAAGTCATGCCTCCTACTATTCAAACCGGTGCAAATGCAGAACGGGACAAAGTTCCCGTTAGGCCCGGTGGAGAAAGACGGTGAGAGAAATTACATTATACTTAGAGCAGAATATCTGCTAGTTTTATCACATTGCTACCTTTATGACACATTATATCTTATATTTTTAATGTACTAACTCTCAGTTCTCTATTCTGTTGTCAGTTCGGAACTAGTCTGTCGAGTGAAATATTGCAACACACTACCTGATATTCCATTTGATCCCAAATTTATCCAATATCCATTTGCCTCTACACGGTAAGCCATCATCCTTGTTTTGAAAATTCTTGATATGCTTTTCTAGAGCAGTAATGTATTTTAATTTTACTATAGGTTCATTGAATACAATCCTACATCCCTGGAACGTAATTACAAGTATGAAGTTCTCACTGAGCATGATTTAGGTGTAACAATAGATCTTATTAATAAAGATACCTATGCTGACTCTGGGGCTCTTCTTGACCCTGCCGATGAAAAACTGCTTGAAGAAGATGCTCCAACCTTGCAAGACTCAAAAAGGTATAGAGAAAGGAAATACATCAAATATTTTTCGTGGATTTCTGTTGAATCACTTTTTTAAAGTATAATCTTTATTTGTAGATCCAGGCATCATGCTAAAGCAGTATCATGGTTGCGTCGTACTGAATACATTTCAACTGAACAGACTCGCTTCCAACCTCAATCTATGGATAAGGTTGAAGCTAAGGTTGGCTTCAGTATCAAGAAGGACATGAAGGTAGGAATTATTCTTATTCACCTGTTTTTTGGTCCCAAAGGCTTTTTTTTTTTTTAAAGTTTTTGACAATATTGTTTTTGTAACTTGTAGGAAGAAACTTTGGCAATGGATCGGGATGCTCAAATACGTGCCATTGAGAAAACCTTCGAGGATGCAAAGCAACCTATTGAAAAGCACTACAGTAAACCAGGTGTTACAGCTGTTGAAATTCTGCCAGTCTTCCCAGACTTCAAGGTAATAACCTGCATATTGTTGGTTCATTGCCTTAATGTAGTTCGAAAGGCATATTTTTTGTTCTGTTTTGATTTTAAACCTTGTAAAATTTTAGGTATTATGCATTATCAATCCTCATTTGCTTTGTTTGGTAGGTCTGGAAGTACCCTTGTGCCCAAGTTATGTTTGATTCTGACCCTGCTCCAATTGGACGTCCCGTGCATTCTCAGATAGAAATGATGTCACAA
The DNA here is from genome assembly GCF_000697945.3 of Frankliniella occidentalis. Lineage (NCBI taxonomy): Eukaryota > Metazoa > Arthropoda > Insecta > Thysanoptera > Thripidae > Frankliniella > Frankliniella occidentalis. The sequence goes on along the minus strand of NW_026267294.1, from coordinate 752,291 downwards.
GCCATGATTCGGTATGTCCTTCCCGATTTCCTCATATTTCTTTCGCTATCTTTTTTTAATGCATCTAGTTTATTCATATTTTCCTTTTCAGTGGTGTGAAAGATGAAACTGGAGAACAGTTTGTTGCATACTTCTTGCCAACAGAGGAAACTTTAGATAAACGCAAAGCTGATTTTGTGGCAGAACGTGAATATCTGGATGATGAAGAGTATGAATATAAAATGGCAAGAGAATATAATTGGAATGTGAAGAGTAAAACATCAGGAAAAGGTTATGAGGAAAATTACTTCCTTGTTATGAGGCAAGATGGTATTTACTACAATGAACTTGAGACGAGGTAATTTATTTCCCTTATTTTAAATAATTATCATATACCTACAACTTAAATTGTGTTTCGCACTCCATGCTTAAATTTTATCAGGGTTCGTCTCAGTAAACGCAGACAGAAGGCAGGGTCTGCACCCAATAACACTAGGTTGATTGTGCGACATTGTCCATTGTCAGCTCAAGAATATAAAATGCAGAGGTACCGTGAAAGACAATTGGAACCACCTAATGAAGAGGAAGAGGATGATGATGATGAAGAGGAAGAAGAAGGAGGTAAATTAACATAACACACACCACACTACTAAAATGTTCATTTATTATAAATAAATATTTTTAATTTTCTTTATTTGTGTCCACTCTCAAAGAGCGTGCAGGTACTCCTCAGGAAGGAGGTGCTCAGAGTGGAGAAGATGGTGGTAATAAGAGTGATGGTGAGGCCAGTAACTCCAGCCGGAGAAGCCGTCGCCGGAGTCGCTCAGGATCTGGTACTTCCCCTTAATATCTCATTCTTGACATTCATGCCATTGTTTGCTTTGTGTAACTCATCTTTATTGTCTGAATATTTTCAGGAAGTGGAAGTGACGATGAAAAAGGATCTGGCCATTCAAGCTCTCGGTCTGGCTCTGGTTCACGATCACGATCAAGGTCCAAGTCTAAATCAAGATCACGATCCCGATCTAAATCTGGCTCGAGGTCACGATCTGCTTCTAGATCACGTTCTGGCTCAAGATCAAGATCAGGTTCCGAAAGCCCAAAACGCAGTCATAAGAGTGGCAGTGCAAGTCCTAAAAGTCAAAGAAGTGCAAGTGAAAGTCCTGCAAGAAGTGAGAAAAGTGGTGCGAGTAGTCCTGCTAGGAGTAAGGGAAGTCCAGCTAGAAGTACCTCTGGTAGTCCTGCGAGGAGTGCAAGAAGTGCCTCACGAAGCCCTGCGAAAAGTAGGTCTGGGAGTGGAAGTGGATCAGGAAGTGGAAGTGGCAGCGATAGTGGTTCAGGCAGTGGCAGTGGTAGTGATAGCGATTAGTTTTAATTTAGCCAAATATATTGTATACTTTGTATTCATCTATGAAACAGATCAGATAGAGGCCAGTCTGTTAGATCATCAGCTCTGATGTAGTATGTTTTCTAATCAAGCTCTGATTGATCCTACTCTACCATGGTTTACGAAAGATAGGGGAAATGTTTTTATAATATAAGACGTTGTAAACTTCACAGGCACAAGTTAAAGGTACGTTGCTGATGTTATTTGTGCTTCTGATGTTGAGAAATTGATGTGCTTAGATTATATACTGGCAACTCAAAAAAAAAAAAGGATGTATATTTTACATTTTGGTTTATTAAACAGAAAAAAAGAAATATTTGATTTCAGACTCGTAAATGCGTACTTGTCTCAATTTATCTTCACACACCACTATCTAATTTTCTACAGGTGAAGGAGGAGTAAGAAGATGGTCTGGAAGTTTCTCCATTCTTGCCTAGAAAACAAAATTTGTTATTTCAAAATGTAGAAATCAAGTGGACCAACTAGGTGTTACTCAAACAGCTTTTTTGTCAATGTTATTACTTACCCGACAGACTCTCATAGAAACACCTTCAGGTAAATTTCTTTGAATATATTCCAGGAAAGTATCAGCAGTGGATCCTGTAAGTCTTTCTAATTTGATCTTGTGGTGATAAGTTCGCACCTCATACTGTACTCCGTGCTTCCTGTGTACATGCCGTGATTTAAGCACCGTCCACCTTCTAATATGAGGCTTTGCACCCACTTCACTGAAAAACAGACGAGAGATTAGAATCTGGGTGAAGTACGAAACATAAATCGTCCATACATTACAATACCTACTTGTGTGATATAGTAAGGCCTAGGTTCTCAGCCGTCAGAGAAATAGCTCTGTTGTAGCTGACAAGGACGGCCCGATCTGAACTTCTTATCTCAACTTCTATCATGTGGTACAAAACGTCAGGTTCTGAGGGAACTGTGACACTTTCAGCTAAACTTGAAATTGGTTTCCCTAAAACCTGTAAGCAAACAAGGGTAAATTTAAATTAATGACAGTAAAAGTTACTGCTGAGAGAAACTATCTCTTGAACCCACCTCATTTGCAGCAGCTGCAAAATTTGTAGAGCAGCTAAAACATGCGTGGAGTGACCCATTATGTTGATATGGGCTTCCCGAAACAATCCAAGCTTGTGACAATCGAGAAATATTGTGTTTATACTTAGGTGTAAGAGATGACTGAAGGCGAGGACTTAAATATCTCGACAGACACTGCAAGTATAATTTATGTGTTAGATTATGATAGAATGAAATGCTCTATTTTAAAAATGGGAAATATCAAAAAAAAAATTATCAGTCAGGTAAGTGCAAACGGAAAAAATGGTGTTGCAAGTAAATTATTGTGGAGATCATAACCCCCTAAAATGTATGGTCATTTATGAGTTCGAACCAGCAGAAACTGTTTGCAGGGCGAAAAGTAAGCATGCTCGAATACTTAGCAGGGAATACGTGCCTTAACAGCAAACATTGTGGCTTATGATAGAAACAGTATATATTTTTGTTGAAAACTTATTTCCAAGTTTGCAGACACTCGTTTACGCACTGCCTTCCGACAACTGCTGTTGTGGTTCCACTTGTTCGTAGCAGACAGCATTTGCTTTCAGCCTCTACTTCCTCTCCTCTAGTCAGCGCGGAATTTCGCGGATTTTATGCTTTCAAGTGTGGTTAAATACCTGCGTGGTCTATTGTGTTTTGTTCAATGGTTTCGAAAGCAAATTCCGTGATCCAGGAAAGTCGCGTTCTACACACCGTCATTCCGCTGAGGCGGAAAATCGGACTTACATCGAATGTCTAAAATTTGCTTCTCTCCCAAGATGGTTTTGTGAAGTTCTAGTAGTGAGGCTGTCAGGGGCTTAGAGCTACCCAACGCCCTATTTACCATTCTCTGGTTATGCTTCCATAAGATACAATGAGTTCTGTAACTCAGGAGACTGCTAGTCTCTCACGGGGTTGCCTCTACAGGCCTCAATCTGAGAGGCGTAACACCTTGAGTAAGCAGGTGTCATTCCCAGAAGATGAGGGCAGATTGGTCACAGGCTACATGGAAGCTCCTAACCCATGGGAGTATGGTAAGTTGTATTACAGTACCTTGCTTAAGATCCCTGCTGTCATCTGTCATCTGTCATCACCCTAGGTTTCGTAAACCTAACCATTGCTATTCCTGTTGGGCAGACTGCGGAACTCCAACACTCGAAACAAATCAAGTTTATTTAATCTGTCATTGCAGTTTCATATTTTTAACACTATTATCAGTTCTTCTCTGGTGTTGTTTTACCTTTCTTTAATCATTCTTTCCATATTCATAAGCTAACAATTCAAGCAATGTAATCCTAATTTTGATCTGATATTACAGCTGACAATGTGGATAGAGGGAAAATAATATCATCCTACTCTGAGTCCTGTGTGAAGCATGGACATCGCCCATCTGGAGCAGTTCTTAAACAGCTTGAGGTACTCCTTTGACCTATAATATATTAATACATAGTGTGTTTCAAAATATTCAAAAACTGAAGTCTTACAAAAAATTCTTTCTTCTGCTAGGCTTTGGAATTCAATGGTGAAAGATGTAGCTTACTTGATCTTAAGGGTGAACTTTTAGATTCAATTCGTGGTGAAAGTCTTGAAGAAATTTTGAAAAGAATTCAATTTGTTACCCTTAGCCTTGAAGACACGTCGTTGGATGATGAGGTATGCAGGTTTATAGTACTGCATTTCGATTCACTCACTTACTTGCCTTTCTAATCTGTTTCTGTTCCTGTACTCATTGTAGGGTGCTGTTGCTATCTTTGACATGATTGAATATTATGAGTCAGCAAGCCATCTGAATATATCAGGGAACCAAAATATATCTATTCGTGGCTGGCAAGCCTGCTCACGTATGATCAAAAAGGTATTTTAAAACTAGTGCTCATGTACTTTGTTCTCTTTGAAATGGGGTGGGTACTGTTGATAATACTGAACCCTGTTTGCTTACAGACACAGTGTCTTGAACAACTTGAAGCATCTAATGTAAACTTGAATGAGCAAATCATGCCCATTTTGAGCCGCTCCCTTAGAATAACTACACATCTTCAAGTGCTCAAATTAGAGAATTGTAAATTAAGTGGGCGCCCTATCACTATACTAGGTACATGTCTCATTCACTTTAAGTAAGGTAAGAAATGTTTATTTTTTTCTGTACTAATTTTTTAAACAACGATTTTTAGTTGGTTCCTTGAAACTGAACACTGGACTTCGAGAATTGTATATTGCGGATAATGATTTGGGAGTAACTGATGCACTGCAGTTGGCAGCTCTTTTACGTTCCAATACATGTCTCCAGCTGTTAGATGTCAGGTATGATAAAGTATTATCTTTAACTGCGTATAATTCTTAAAATTTAAATGACTAACATGAGGCTAATTGTGCTTCTATTTTCAGCAATAATAGTATTCAAGATGATGGTGCTGGTCACATTGTTGATGGGTTGATTGAACAACCGATGTCTGGTTGTGGATTAAGCATTCTAGTTCTGTGGAACAACCGACTTACTCGTAACTCATCATCACACTTTGCTAGAGCTCTTGTATGTTCTATCTCTTAAATAATAGTCAGTAGTCTTTAGATTAGGCCAGTGACCACCCTGTTACTCTCTGATTTTCTTCATTGCAGTCCAAAAGCCGCTCTCTAGAAATGTTGAACATAGGCCATAATGTTTTAAGTAGTGATGTCTTACATTCAATGAAAGACTCTTTGCAACAAAATCGTACACTCCTACGACTGGGTATGCAATCTACACATTTGGCATGTGAGGGAGCGATTGTTTTGGCTGAGGTCATCGAAGATAATCCAGTCATTCAGGTATCTTGCTGTTATCTTACTCTGATCTAAGTATTTTTGTTAGATTTGGGCTCTGTGCAAACTTTTCTAAAATTCCTGAATGAAATTGAATATTCTTTTTAATTTATAGAGGATAGACTTGAGAGACAACTCAATTTTGATGGCAGGGCTTATGGCTCTTGCATTGTCAATGAAATCAAACAAAAATGTTACACAGCTTGATCTTGATGATGTTCCAAAGAGAAGGCCCCCAGTAAGTTTTAGTACTTGTTTCAAATAATTTTGAACAATCAAGCTCAAAATGTATCTTGAAATTATTCTACTGTTTTAATACCTTGAGAAAACTTGCCCCTGCTCGTGATCAGCAATGTTTCATATTTTGCAGGACTTATCAGTGAGTGAATATCGCAAATGGGTCAGTGAAATTCGCTCCTACTGCTCTCGAAATGAGCAAATACCAAGACCTGATGTTGAAGTGGAAGAGGAGGAAGACGTTAGTGAAGTTTCTGACTCAGAGCGGCCTGACAGGCGAATTAGACTGTCGTCCATCAACAGCCGCAAAATTTCCCTCACGTGCCAGACATTGCTGCGATCTGTTGCTCAGGATAATTGCAGCATTAGCAGCGGCCTGCTTGCTGAGCCCCGACGTCAAGGTCGCCTGCGCTCTCCTGCCCCTTCACCAGTACCGTCACCAGTATCTAGCCCTATGCCTTCTCCCGCCCCCAGTCCTGGACCTGCCAGAAATCGCTTCAGGGTTTCTCAGGTTTCTGAGTCAGATTCCATGTCTCCTTCCCCTAGTGCCTCCCCGTCCACATCCCCTACTTGCTTCTTTCCGTCAGGCTCTTCCCGGTTCAAAGTCACTGTTGTGGAACCTACATCTCCTGTAGTAGCAGCAAACTCAGTGACATTAGGGTTTTCCTGCAATCAAGGTCACAGCTCTTCCAATGACAATGGAACTGTTACTCCTGATACTGACAGTGAAGTTAGAAACATCTTATCTAGTGCAAGCTCCACTGGCTCAGAAGGAATTCAGGTACCATGTAATGAAATTTCTATATCAAGTCAAGTGAATCGCCCTTTGCAAGTGCCTGTAAAAACTCAGCAGCAGCAACCCCAAGCACAGCAACAGTCTCAGCAACACCCTCCAACCCAGGCTCAGTCGCAGCCTCAGGCCCAAACTAGATCAAGGAAAATATCTTGGGTGCAAATGGGTATATCTTCTGTTACATCAAACTTAACAGATGAAAATAAGGTCCCATCCAGTTTGGAAAGACTTTTAGGACTTTTCCAAAATCCAGTAAGTTTGTTCAATAAATCTCCGTCACCTCAACCTCCACCTTCTGCATCTCAAGGGTCGCCCAGAAGATCACCCCAAAGATCACCCCAAGCATCACCACAACAGCAACGTGCAGCTCATGTTCAAGCAGGAGAAAATGGGCTCATTCCTGTCCAGAAAAGCTCCAGTAGTACGTCAGCAATCCCATCGGAAGTCGCACCTAATGAAAGGAGATCAACAGGGAATAAGGGCAGCAGCTCATGTAGCTCAAGGCCTTTGGCTGTTGTAGGTAACAGTGGTGATGCTGAAGCAGTCAGGGGGGGTAGAGATCTGTTAAATAACAATGAGCAATGCAATATTGCTACCGACAAACATGTGCCTCTGAATGATGATGATGTTGTGGCTCGAAAAGATGAAAATCTCAATATAAATATCACAGAGGCAGGTGGAGGCAGTGGTGACGATACAGGTACGATCACAATTACGTGTGTAATATTTTGAAAATTATTCTGCCAGATTTGGTGCATTTGTTCCTGTTTTGCAGAACTATTATTCTTTTCAAATAATATTTTTTTTTGTTAACATCACTTGTGTGATGTATTTTAATCTAATCTTTATTTTGCAGCTATCTCAGAACCAGTACCTTCTGCATGTGGAGGTGGAAGCTCTGCTCATTACCTTCCTCCAACTCAGATATCCAGCTCTAATGTGGATAGTCCACTATATTCTGCTGATGGAGAATCTGGTGTGAAATCATCTACTGCTGCTTATCCTGCCAAGATGGATGGTTCAACCTAGTAAACTAATAGTTTTCTCAAATGCCAAGGACACTTCATTACGATTCTTTAAGTAGGAAGTACATTATATTTTAAAGAGTTTGGTTATCAATCAAGCAACGTGATGCTTTGATTACGAACAAAGAGCGGATTACAACTATGACAATGCTCATCTGTTATCTTTCCAAATAAATTCCTTGACAATTTAACTGTAATTTTAGTACATACAGAATTTATATGCTAACTATGGTAGGCACTTCCCAACTTTGTAGAATGTTTGAGCATTTTGATGAAAACTAACTTGTTACTGATAACCTGAGTCTTAGGCACAAAATAATATTTGAGAATTTGGAGGGGGGAGGGAGGGAGGGACACAACCAGTCCCCAGTTATGTTTGGGTGAATTTCCTTGCAAATTATTTTGCATGTGGAGAACATTTTATTGCTTGGGACAAACTTATTTTTCAACTATTTTCCATGTAACATATGTCTGTGGGAACTATGGTTTTAGATTAGAACAATAAGTGGTAACATACTGATGGTACAAATACACTAAGATGAAATTCATGTTAGAATAAGAAAGAAATACATTGCTGCTGAAAGTTGCAATGAATACCTGTTTTATGTGAAAGTTACCTCTATTTTATGATTTAAGTGGGTTTCTGTTTCCATTAATGTATTGCTTTGTCAAATGAAGATGTATATTTTAATGTTGATGAAACAACAAATTGTAAAAATTTTATGGTCTGTTTTGTGAAGTTGTGTGTTGATCATGCAGTCAAATTTATTTTCGTAGTGAGTATTATGTTTAATTGGAAAACTGTGAATCTTATGACCCTGTAATGGTGTGCTGTGGTAAAGCACTTATACATACTGTACACTGATGGAGATACTAATCAGTGATATTCTTTAAAATTGCGATATATTTTTCATATATGAATGAATGATCAAATTATATCTCTTTTTAAAGCTAAGTCTGAATGTCAGCAAATTGAAGAGAGTTTAGCTTACTGGTGGAGTTATTACAATTGTATTTGTCCCTTGGAGTTATATCTGTAGGTATACTATAATTATGATGTCAATCGCACACAGTGAATGGGCTTTACAATACTCTTAATATTTTGTTTAAATTCTAACCGTTAAAAACTTGTTATTTTGAACCCTCAGCATTATCAGTGTTGTAATGCTACCTCTGATAAAAGAATGAGACGGGTATCTAGTATTATTTCAGGGATTGAGTGGGTATGGGTCCCTGGTTGTTATAGTCTCTAACTGATTGCTCTCCCAAGTTTGTGCATACCTCATAATTTATCTAAGTATAGATTGTATCCTAGTTATAAACTTGATTGTTACAAGATGTGATCTTATGCTCCTGATTATCAAAGCTTGTAATTATGTACTTTGATTCTATCTATTCCTTTTAGAAAAGAAAGCAAGATGATTAACCAGACTCCTATTGGTTTAATGGTGAATGAGTACATGCTTCTTTCCCTATTGTTGTTGTTGTTGATTATCAGTTAATTTAGTTTCTAGTCCAAGGCCAGCATGCCCTGGTACTTATTAATGGGAATTCTGCATAATGAAAGCGCTGCCTGTGATGTACTAAGCACATTATCTTGTGCCTACAGCCATTTAAACAGCTACTCAAACCAGTGGGAAGAAATTTTCTGTAAACATAATTTTTCGTTTGTGTTGCATGGGATTAAATATAGGGAGGATAACTAAAGTGTTGTTTTCTTCTTCTTCTTCTTAAAACTTTTGGTTATATTTTTGTGTGAAGCATATCATCAGTGCCTGCTTTTAAGAGAAATGAAGCAATTTTCAAAGAAAGACAGTTTCAGGTCTCTATTATTTGAAAATGCTGAATATACATTTTCTTTTCAACTTTTTTTTTTCTTTTTCTGGCTTGTCTGTAGATATTTTGTTTGGGGGAGTTTCTTTTTAGAAGTGAAGCAGAAGTTCAAAGGAATGTTACACTAGTGCCTGCTTCTTAAACATTGAAATTTTCTTCAAAAAATTATGTTATTTCTCTTTTTTACATTTGACAGTCCACCATGCTAACAAATTGTAATGGGTTAAATGGAATTGTATAGTTGCATTTTAGCCTCAAGCTACTCATAATTTCTCATATGTAGCAGATGCAGCTTTGATTTTCTACGCCACGTACTGCCTATCATCATTGTTCAACCCTGTTTAATCACATTTGTTGTTGAATTTGTCATTTTTTGTCTCTGTTTTTTATTTCTTCTTTTGCTTGATTGTGTGCTGTATGTAATGCAGAGATTTGTGATAGTCCTTTCCTCTTTCTTCATCTAGCTAGGCGTTATATACAGTAAAACTTAAAATTAAGACCTTATTAAATCTTTTGCTGTACAGCAGTCATGGTGATTTAAAATTCTAATAGTTTGGTGGTCATGATGACAAAAATCAACTTTTCTAAAAGATAAAAAGCATACAAGGATACAATTGTAATGTGTTGTTAACAGAGCATGCACAATTTAAATTTATGTTGTGAACAATCTAGAAATCATGAAGAACCATTTTTAATTTAAAGTACTGTAGGAGCTTAAATCTAAGTTAGAAAGATGAATATGTCCATATATCACACTGCTCAGGAATTTATACTGCAGTGGTGCCTTTGCCGATGTCTACGGAACAGCCCTTCCAGTGTTATTTTACAAAATGTACCATGTATGTATTGTGTGTGTGAAAAGTATATTGAGTATCATTGGTTTGTGTTGAGCACAAATGGATCGTCAAAATACCCCTTTATCATGTTAAGGTAGAGTTTTGTTTTTTCTTGTGAGTGATGTCATTAATGTATATTAATTCCTATTTTCCTATTACAATTTTACTTGACTGTTTCTATTTCTTAAGTGGTCATTTCCACTCTAACTAAGTACCTAAAAATCGATTTTGCATTACCGTAATAATGTTGATTTGTGATTATACATCTTACTCTGTGACTTCCTCCTCCGATTTCTTCTCTCGAACACCCTCTAGGTTCCATAATGCCGGAGGAGGGGCAGTGTGTCGTTTTCTTTACAGCTTCTGGATTGTGAGATTGTACTGACAGATCAAGAATGCTTGTATAAAATATGATAACTTGTCTGCTAACCTTTAGTTACCTTCTAAACCATACCTAATGTGTGAACTTATTTTAAGTATGCAGCTGGTTAAACTTAAGATATGCTAAGATTGCCTTTTGAGCAAAATGATTTTGTTCAGAAGTTTAGGTTCTTGACAAGTTCAGTTACTATTTGCTGTCATTTTAAAGAAAATTTGGTTCAACTGATGAATTTTCTTCTTTTGTTCTTGTGGATTACTGTCGTCAGCAAACATAGTTTAAAAGACTAGTTTTTGTTTCTCTTTGTGCTTTGTTTGAATATTAAGAGATTTCAAATCAAATTCTGACTTGTTGGAGATATATTGACATAAATCTATGTCTAGCTATACCATTGACATCTAAGTAGTATGCATTTTTATTTATATTTCAATGCATTCTTATAATTTCTTCTTCTCCAGAAGCATTTTAAATCTGTTGTTTTCTCATGGTAAATTTTAATCACTTTTTACACAATAGTCAAATAGCTGCAGATGCACTCTTAAAATCAGTAGCACACTTGCATTTTATTGGATCTATTTGTTTCTGTATGATTTTTTCAAAAAATTCATAATGAAATGACTTTTGATGGAGCTTAGTCTGAGTTGCCATGTGGCAATCCAAAAACTGCAAAGATTAGTTGACTGTTTTCCATCAGATAGTAATTTTACTGTTTGAGTTCATTTTCTTACAGCCAGACGTGGAACTTACAGCAGATTTAGCAGAAATTTTCCCAAAGTTATTTATGAATGTACATTTTTTGACATGGATGCGCCAACAGTAGACTGTTCTTAATGTAGATTTTCTTCTTTCTGTATTATTCCTAAAAGGACCAATTTTAATTTTTAAATCCTTTTCTCTGAAGACAACAATAAGTGGGATCAAAGACAGTGTTGCCCCTCTACTCCTCCTTCCTCTTTTCTTTTCTCTGAAATGAGTGATGCACAAGATGTAAACCTGTTTGCAATGCCAATTTGCTTTCTTGTGTGATGTCAGGCATTGGTGAAGAATTATTTAATTCGTCAGTACAGAGCTGTCATATGTCTATTTCTGCAAAAGATTTTGAAAGGTGTAGAATGTAATAAATGCATAATTTGTGTTAAGTATGCTTTCTTGGTTTTGGTTGAAAATTTAAATCCTATCTAAATAC
>NW_026267294.1:737719-740737 GCF_000697945.3 Frankliniella occidentalis | reverse complement strand
TTTAATATTTGATTTGGAGTTTAGACATTTCTTTTCCCACCTGACAACATAACTTATGTTGTCTGTGGCGTCCTAAGTATATATCTCTTCTCGGTTTGCTCTAAACCAATGGCTGATTGCCAATCTTGAAGGTGGCGCACAGGCCTCTCGAGAAGTATTTTAATTCTAAATGCATAATTTGTGTTAAGTATGCTTTCTTGGTTTTGGTTGAAAATTTAAATCCTATCTAAATACGAATTGAAGAGGCATGTCAGTAATGAAAAAAGAAAATGAAAATATACATTTTTATTAATTACAGTAGGTAAACTTCACAAAAATGTAAGGCTTTTGAATGAAACATTTTATGATATTCAGAGAGTAACATTAACAACAAAGACGGAACACTATCAACAGAAATCAAGCAAAAGATGTTCTACAATTTGATTGAACTGGCATGGAAAAACAATAGAAATATAAACATCTAAAATTCAAATACAACTTAAAATTACTAATGGCAAAGTGTTTGGGGTACCCACTGCGGTTCTCACTGAACTGTTTAAAATAGCCTACACAGATGTGAAAAAGGAACTTCATGTCCTCGCTTTTGACCTGTTTGTGTGTTTGACCTGCACACAATCCGAAAATGCCTGAACTTGAGCAGCACAGTTTAGAGGCTTAGATGGATTTTCATTGTAACATTTAGTTAGGGAACCTTCAATTTCTTTGCAGGGGCTTTCATAGTGCACAGTGTTATGAGTTTTGAAAATAGTTTTCACCTCATTCAAAGCTTTTTCATATTCTGCTTCAGAATACTTCTTGGATCTTTCCTGAGCATCAACTAAAGAACTGATTCGCTTTGTCCAGTACTTGTCAGATTCATCCTTAGCCGCCAAAACTTCTCTTCGAACCTAAAAAACAATAACATATGCTTTAGGAAAGGACATAACGGTATCACAAATACAATTCCTGGCAATATTACTTTCTTGGATTGAATCAGACTACAATTATGACTGGTAACATTTTTGTCCTTGGCAACGGTGACAAGGTGCAACGTAAGGAAATGTGTCAAGACAGCTGTGATAAATGACTTCAGCAATTGTAACCATTTTATCAATTAACACTTAAGGTTCAAAAATTACAGTCAAATGATTATTAAGCAAATTAAATGGTGACTTGTTATTAAATTTAGTCAGCAGCTCTGATCACCTCTGAATAGTGAAGGGGTCAAGTGAGAAAATGTCAATAAGTGACGCACAATGACACCTACTCGTTTTTCAGCAGAGATTCAGATGCAACCAAAGTAAAATGAAATTTAATTGACTAGACGCACCTGAGCAGTGCTAATGGGGTTGTATCCTGGGATGTACGCAGGTTGCGCGGCTACTGCAGCGGCTGGCTGCAGACTTTCCTGCGTGCCCGTGGGACTTCCAGCCGACTCGTCACCAAAGAGTCGCCGCACAACACCGTCAGACACCTTAATGACATTATCTTCATTCTCATTCACGACGCTAATATTTCTAGTGCTCTGAGAGCCCCCCATTTTGGGAAGAAAAATGAAAGATAAGGTTAGGGGCCAGGTTTCTTCTGCTTCGCAATCAGATCAAGAAGATTTAGACAAGGTTGGGAAGACAGTTTTGCGCGTCTTATCAAAGGCTTTGAGCTTTTGACAGTTTTCAGTTTGACCAACAAAATTACGTTCGTCCGAAAAGTGTGACATTTCTTTGATAATATTTACTGTTAAATCGATAACCAAGTACTTAGGTTTCAACAAAGTAAATTTTTTAAACTATTTGAAAGGGGCTATAACTTTTGAAAATCATGATCCAATGATAACATGTGTTTTTTTGCTGGTTGGTGTTTGTGCAAGGTAACTAGATCTGTGAATACTAGAGGGAAAGGTGTACACGGTTTAAATGTTTCCCGCAACAGCGCTGCTGTCACTCTAGTAGATATCCCTTTTCAACCCAACATGATAAAACTGGACTAGAAAACGTCCAATGGTAAGTAAAATTAAATTTTATATCACGTAAGGTATCTCAAGAGCTACAGATTTTGTCAGGAAGCAGCGCTGAAATTAAAATGAAAAATGAAGTGATGGACAGCAGCGCTCCAGGTGTCTGTTTTCAAAACTAACTAACGAGTTCCTGTGGCTGAGCTCGGGTCGCTCGGGTTGTTGAGGTTCTGTGTTTTCATCAGACCCTGTCTGCAGCAGTTCTTGTTTGGAGCAGTAGAGAAACGGATTTGAGTGAGGACTAACTAGTTGGTGTTGTTGGCGTGTGCTCAAGATGGCTGAGAGTAAGAGTACTTTAATCGCAAGATCTGTGCAGAAACATGCAGGGAGAGCGAAAGAAAAGGTAAGAATTGTTTTTAAAGAGCCTTGCCTGTAATTCACTCAGAACTTTTCATGGAGCTGTCAAGACTCAGCGCGGTTAGGTTGCCAGGAGAAAGTGGGTGAGAGAGGCGGAGCTCAGCTGTAGTGCGTCCGGTTTGGCAGGGGATGCATTTTATCGAAATGTCATTTTATAGTAGACAGTCCAAGTACATAAATATCATGAGTTCGATTCGAATGGACCATCTGCCACAGTTGTGCAGGTGTGCCATCTCTATTGAAATTGTGACAACTTTCAAGTTTTGGTTATGTTTATAAAATTATTAATCATAAAATTCTGAGAGTTCGATTTGTTGGCTATTGAAAAGTTCTTTTGCCGTCTCAAAAAGTAGGAATGTTTAAACTCAAAAAACTTAAACTTTCCCTATCCATTTAATTTTAATTGAATCCTGATCATTAAAGCCTTTTGTACTACACTCTAATATATAAGATATTTTTGTAGTGTAGATTTTGAACGATCAGGAAGGGGTTTGGTGCCTTACGTCTTACTAGGCAATCAGAGATTGAGGGTTTTCTCCTACAGTTTTTTGTTAAAGTATATGCAAGTTCATCCTGTTTAATATTTGATTTGGAGTTTAGACATTTCTTTTCCCACCTGACAACATAACTTATGTTGTCTGTGGCGTCCTAAGTATATATCTCTTCTCGGT
>NW_026267294.1:731367-732589 GCF_000697945.3 Frankliniella occidentalis | reverse complement strand
GCGACGACGACCTTGCCACCGTTTGTTTGTATTCTATAGGGGAAGGAAATGTTTTAGTGTGTGAGATTTTCATCGGTGTAGTACCCCTGATGTGTTTTTGGGGGGAGGAACCGAATCAAGTGTGCGAGCGAGACACACACACCCGTCCGTCCCCGCGTGTCGGACAGAGACGGCCGCTATGCTTGGCGGGGGCGGTGACGGCGAGGGAGAGCAACAGCCACGTGCACTTGCGGGGCTTCTGATCAGGAGGGCTCGACGGTGTGGTGGCCTGCCCCCGCCCGCCTGTTGGTGCGGCGGGGCGGGGCGGGGCAATAGCCCGCAGGAGGTGTAGGTGCGCCCCATTACTATTCTCTGGCGCATCACGTGACTCGATTCCGTCCTCATCCCCCCCCCCTCTTTCCTGCTCGTCCTGCGGAGCGTTGTGCCTGGCATGACCCTCTGCTGCTGCTGCCGGTGCTCGCCGTGCTGCAGGACGACGGGCTCTGTCTTGATCAGCCGCTCCGCCCCGCCCCTTCCCCTGTTGATGTAATCTCGTTAGTGGAGCCCGCCGCGCTACGTGGGCTTAGCGGGGCAGCGCACCAGGCCAGCGGGACACCTGCAGGCGGACCGTGACGCGCGACGGGACGGTGCAGGCAGGGGCTGTGACTGTGACAACCCCCCCACGTGATGTAAATACTGTCACGTGACGACGCAGCGCGCCGTGACGTGACGCGCGGGTGACGCAATCCTCTACGACGGACGACGACGGCGACGTCGCGCCGACGTGAAAGTGACGTGGAAGTGACGAATGTCGGGGGCAGTGAGAGGCGAGCGCGTATCGAGTATCGCATCTGGCCGCTCCGCCCCCGTACCTCCTGGCTGGCCCGCAGCTGCCGGGGCCGGCCGCCGCCGTACCGCCGTACCCCGCGGGGACGCCTTTCCCTCTCGACACTCGCATTAGAAACGCCATTACGGACCTGTCATTTCTCTCTTTAAGCCAAAGTATATTGGTTATGCACCGCTGTCAAAAACTTGATACGATATGGGACTTCCGGTACCTCTGTCTCGCACCTCAATTGTACGTAGGCGGCCATGGCAGGTGGAGGAATCAGTGTCGTGTTTGTCTGCTGAAGTGACCGCGGTTCGCTCCGGCCGAGATTTCTGCGCAGTTTGTTTTTCATTTATTGATTATTTTTTACCCATCGTGAGAGAGAGAGATTTCTGTTGAGTGTTCCTCCGCGGG
>NW_026267294.1:730085-731317 GCF_000697945.3 Frankliniella occidentalis | reverse complement strand
CGCCCCGGCACGCCCCCTCCCGCCGCGTCGCGGTCGCCGGCCCAGCCATGTGCTCACGAGCCGCCAAACTGACGTGGGCGCGCCCTGCCGTCGTCACGGGTCCGTACCCTCCGCAAGGGTTCCCACCGGCTCCGCGATCGCTGTGTGAATCGCCGCTAATTTCCCTTATGGCCCGGCTCTACCGCCCGACCGGGGCCGGCGGGGCCCCGAGGAGGCGCCGGCGCCGCCTCCCAAGGCCGACGGGCCCAACGCCCTCTCATGTGAATCCGGGCCAAACTTCACGGCTGGTCGCCGCTTGAGCGCATTCGCCCCGCGGACCAAAGGCGTGCGCTCATTGGCAAGTGCAGCACCGAGTGCAGCTTTGGCGGGGCCCTCGCCGAGCCCTCGAGCAGCAGAGGCTTGAACCCCGAGTGTCCCCCGCTGAATGGGCTTGTGATGAGACGGCGGGCCCCCGCTGCTCCCGCTCGGGCTCGACCCGCCTGCTCTTTCTGATCACTCGAGATAATATTCTAATTTGTCTGGAACCAAACTGCGGCGGCGGCGGTGGTGCTCGTTACCAACGGCACGCAGGCGCCGTTGTTGCTGCATCTTGACAGCTTTGTTATTGGAAGTGAAAAGCGCCGCGGTGCGGTGCGTCGGTCCGGTCGGTCCGCAGGCTGAGCAGACCACGTGCTGACCCCAGGGCCGCCGCCGTACCTGTTGCTCGTGGTCGATGAACCCGCCGACCCGACGGGCTTAAATCTCTCATGTCCTGTCCCGGAGCTTGCGCTGGAGGCCTCGCTGGAGGCACGCGTCGAGACTGTCTGATGCGGGCTGGTTGGTTATTTTATATTTTTTCAGACGAAAGAAGGACGCTCGGAAGAAAGAGGAAAGAAAAACTGAGGGTTTAAAAAAAGTGAGAAGTTAGTTTGCGTGGAGGGGTTGGTGGTAAGGAGACGTAGACAAATCTCACGAATCGTAACTCCAACTGAACTTGACTACTACCTATGACGTCACCGATGCGGGGGCGGGAGGAAGGGGCCTCTGTCCTCTTATGAAGACAGTTGGCCGTAAAAGAAACAAGAAACCAGCGTTGAAAGTTTGGATCGCTCTCCTCGTCTTTATTCAACACCTGCCGCTCACACCGCACTTAAGGGTTTTCCGTTTATTTTTATGGTTATTTACTCCGACGGCGCGCTGCAGCAGCGGGAAGGCCTTCCCCACGTCCAGTTCACTTGACGCACGCGCCGCGG
>NW_026267294.1:722942-724460 GCF_000697945.3 Frankliniella occidentalis | reverse complement strand
AAGTGACCGCGGTTCGCTCCGGCCGAGATTTCTGCGCAGTTTGTTTTTCATTTATTGATTATTTTTTACCCATCGAGAGAGAGAGAGATTTCTGTTGAGTGTTCCTCCGCGGGCTGCGCGCCACGCGTCATCTGCGTGCGCGCGCCCGCGTGTGGGCGGGCCGGGGGGCCGGGCCGAACGAGCTTTGGCGCCGGTCCCAGCGGCCGCGAGTATCCCGCCGCGCCCCGCTCCACCCCGCTCCACCCCGCCCGCATCGCATCGCGGTTCGACCTGAGAGACGGGCGAGCATAGAGGCCGCACCTCAGCTCAGGCCCAGCTCCACTCTGTGTACCGAATAACCGACGGCCGGACTACTTTACCGGCTGCACTCGCACTCTCTATCTATGATGCGGTTCAGCAACGGCGTCAGATCGCGCGTCTCCTGTTTGCGCACTTTTTAAAAATGTTTCGTTAGAACTTCAGCAGCAACGTCCGGTGAATGAAGCTTGCCCGCGAGCTTGCCTGACCTACCCATGGCGATTCCCAAGGCCGTGAATGAACTAAGTTCCCTCCGTTCCCGAGTACACCCTCTGCAGCTCGACGTCCACGTTAGATCGGCCCCGCCCATCGCCAAACTCGGCGGCGCCCGGGTGCTGCCCCCCCCCCCCCCCCCCCCCACCCCCGGGCCCCCCCCGGGCCCCCCCCCCCCCCCCCCCCCCCGGGTCGGTCGGGGCCTTTGAGTGTGTTTGTGTACCATGTGGCGGGGCGGTGACGGCGGGAGAATTTGAATTTAGATCGTTGTGTCTGGGCTGCGAGAGTGCATGTCCATCACCCACCGCCCTCCCTTTCACTTCTTCCTGCTTAATCCCCTCCGCGACGTGCTCCCGGCGGCGGCCCGCGGGGCCCGGGCGCGTGAGCCGCTCGCGAGCAAGCAGGCGGAGCCGGCGGGATAACGTTTGGAACAGCGATCCAGTCGTGCTGTCGAGTGAGTGTGTGGTGTGTTCCTGATGCAGCCGTTGGCCGCTTTTAATTACCGACTGGCCGTCCGACCGACCCGCGCTGCGCTGCGCAGTGCAGGCCTAACTGCACCCGTCCAGTATAGCGTGGGTGCAGCCAGCAGCGCGCGCTCGCCCGCAGGGCGCAGCAGAGCCGCCGCGGGCAAAAAAATAAAATGTGCCGCTCTTGCACGAAGCAAAGTGCGAGCAGCAGGCCAAGAGTCGCCTCGCCAGCCATCGCCATTGTGTCGCGTGTGCGAGTGCGTGCGGGCGGGCCGCCTGTCTGACATCGGCCAGCGCGGCCGCCGCGGACTGCGGAGGTGGCCCAGCGCGCCACGCCCCACAACGTGCCGCCACACGCCCTACCACAATGAGGAGCAGCAGTGCGGGCTTTAACGGGGCGCCCCAGGTCCCGTCCGGCCGGACTAGACGGACGGGACGGGCTAGACCTGGCTGTGCTAGAGGGGCCGGTGCAGTGGTGCAGTGGGCGGCCTGGCCTGCAAGACCTGCGGCCCGGGGCTGGGCAGTGAGCCGTGCAGCGCGC
>NW_026267294.1:722302-722892 GCF_000697945.3 Frankliniella occidentalis | reverse complement strand
GCCGCGGCTGCCTAGAGAGCCCCGCTCGGCCCCGCCCCTCTCTCTGGAACCGGTTTGGCGGCGCAGCCTGCCTGGCGCACTGCCGCTGCTGCTGCCGCTGTTGCTGCACCGGGGAGGCATGCGCTGGCCCGCTCCATGAGCCACGTGAATAGGTCAAGCCCCGCACCTCGCGGACCTCGCCCGTCCCCGTGCGGGCCCCGCCCAGCGCCGCGACGCACCGCGCACCGCCACTCCATGGATACTTTTGTCTTTAAATAGACGCGGCACTCGGCGGCGGGCAGAGCGCTTGCGGTCCCGGCCGTGGCGAGGCACTTTCCCCTAAAACGAGACGGGCTTGCTGATGAGTGGACGGGCGAAAGGGCGAGGCGGGCAGGAGGAGGGGGTAAAGGGTTCTGAACGGCAGCGGCCGGCAGCGGCTGCGCCGCCCTCCAGATGCTGCCCGTCGTCGTGCTTCTCGTTCCAAGCCGAACGCGCTGGTTCACTGGCCTGCCGTGAAAAGCGTCGCGGTCTGCCTGGATGGACACCCGTCCCGTTCGTCCTGCAAAAGTTGTAGCGTTTGAGGTGTTCCCCTGGAGGAGGGATCTGGAACG
>NW_026267294.1:717123-721812 GCF_000697945.3 Frankliniella occidentalis | reverse complement strand
CACCCCGCCGTGCCCCGCCACACCGCGCCCCGCCACTCTGCGGGGTGTCGGCGCGGTGCACTCCGCACTGGCAATCTCAGGCGCGGGTCCGGTCTGTGCCGGCCGGGAGGGATGGAGCGCGCCTCTTCTTTCACTACCGCCGACCCTGCAAGCCAACGCCCCGATTTTAAAACTTTATTTTTTAGCCGCGGTGAAGGAAGATGGATTTTTTCTTCGCGATGCATGTCGCTTTCATCGCAAACTGCGGAGTGCCTATGTGGCTAGCACGCTCCGGTCGCAAACCATACCTCGACCACCCAAATCATCGGCCACCCCTCTGGGTCCAGCAGGACCAACGGGCTGCTGCCCGCAACATCCGCCCCGCGCTCCAGGACCGGGACCAGAGAGACCGGGGGGCCTCGAGAGCACTGTGCTGACACTGTACAGGGCCCGCGGGCTGCTTCCTGTTCGCTCACACACACACACACACACACAGACACACTCGGCCGCCATTATTCCCTGAACGATTCTGCTGCACGCCGGCCCGGCCCGGGCCCGTCGTCCGTGAGCCCCGCGCTGCCGCACGGCGGGGCTCGAACGCGCGGCACGCACGGTATTATTTCGGGGGCGTGTCTCCGCACGGCACATCTCTCTATCTCCAACTCCCTCTTTCTCTCTCCCCCTTCCCCCCTCTCCCTCTCTCTCCCCCTCGCGGGCTCGCCACCAGCAGGTCCGATGATACGCGGACCGCTCTGTCGTGCCCGCTCCTGCTCCGTCTGCTCGTCCCGCCCGGAGCAGGACAGGGAGTGACGTGGGAAGACGCGGGGCGGGCGTTGGCCGCGTGATTAAAATAGGCGTCCGCGGCGCCCGCCGTGTCGTCCACTCCAGCCAGCCAGCGCACCCGCGGCGTCCACAGCGGTCTGCGGGGCCGTCCCGGGGCCACGCTGGCGTGTCGCGTTGCATGTGGGAAATGGAGCCCTCGCCCCCCGCCAGCAGGAGCCCCCTCCGGACCCCATCGCCCCCCTCCGGGCCCTCCCACCTCCACCGCTGCCGCTCCACGGCGCGGGTACAAAGTACCGCAGTTTTTCGTTCCCCGCGAAGGGAGTGGCGCTCGTGGACAGCGGTCAGCCGGTGTCTGATCCGGCGGGGGCCTTGGGCTGCCACCACGCCGCGCTGGCGTCGCCGTCACGCTGCTGGTCGGCGGCAGATGTGACCTTCCGGGTCCGGAGGGGACCGGCGGGCTCTGATACTTGTCATTGTCTACGATACAACTCATCCGGACGGGTCGACTGTGGTCGCTCCATGCATGATGGGCGCTCACGCAGGCCAGGCCCTCCTGCACCGGCGGGCTGGAGCCCGGAGGCTCGCCTGGAGGCGCCTGCAGCTGGAGGCTGTCCCGCCCCGTTAGCGTTTGCTCGAAGTCTATCTTGATCTGATAGTCCCCCGTCTCCCCTAACCATCCAATCCTCACTAGTCAGCTAATTGCGACGTCTTATAGTTTGTTATCGGGTTCCCACTGCAATCACAGCCTCAATTATTATTTTTTACTTTTCCCTCCTGTTTTGTATTTGATTGGACCGCTATGTTGTTCCAAGGCGATCGATCTCAGCTGCATCTGGCAAACCTTTCCAAATACTACAAATCACTAAAGGTGCCTCGCGAATGAGGTCAATAAAGTACGAATTTTTTTACCCTTTTTACCCTACATATTTTTTGGAATATGTCGTAGATGCGTCAACAAGTTTTGTTCATGCACGTACTCGTTTTCGAGATATTATCTCGAGACATTACTTCTGAATATTGGTCATCACTACCTTACGTGAATCAGTTCTCACTTTAAAAAGACACGACAAATTAAATTGCGTTTTGGGGGTATAGTTTCCGGAATCTGGCGAAGTAGGCTATCAAGCCGCTTTAAGAAACTTAAGAAGTGCGTGTAAACTCGCTGTTCATAACGCGTGTTTTTGCCTCAGAAGAATACATGCGATTTTGTGGGTGACGGCCGACCGAGGCCTGGCGTGCGTCGGGTTCATTAATGTCACAGATGTGTACGTTCCGAATTATTCGGATGACCCGTGGGAAATTATCTGCAGGAGCGCCGCCGCGACTGCACGAAAAAAAAATAGTCATTTGGGAAAGCTAATATTTTTGCTGATGCCCAGCGAATGAAGTTATTCTCTCTGCATGGAGGAGTTACTATTTCGTGCACTGCTCGGCGAACACTATGGCCCACATTTTAGCCCTCTTTGCGACAACCAACTTCTTTTTTCCGTGTGGCTGTTGGTGTCGTGCGCGTTCTCGCGCGCGTGTCTGTGTGCCGAGGTGTCCCCGCGGCCGCCCGGGAGAGGGAGGGGGCTGTGACCTTGATGACCACAAGGTCAAGGCCTCGATCGCCTGCGGCCGGACCAGGCACCCAGGCCGGGGCTTAACTAATGTGGGAGCTGCGGCCGGAACAGGCGAGGGGGGCTTCATCGGCGGCCTGCTCGCACGCGCTTCTTTCTTCATCTTCGCAAAGTAAAGAAAAGAATAAAAAACAAGATACTGTATTTTTTTGTATTTTTTTTTTAGGAAGGGAGAAGTCTGCGGCACCTTCGCACGTTTGACGATAAGAACGTTTTGCTGTCGTAATAATGTCGCCGACCTTCTTTTTTCGAAATAAGAGATTTGTTCCGCCTTTGGCCTGTATAGCGGCGCGCCTTGACGCTCTTTCTCTCTGTTTGCAGGTGAGGCCCTTGCGCTGCGCCTTCGGCTGCGCCCCGCGATGCGTCGGTAAGGAGCGGCCATTAGGAGCCGGCGCGTGCGCAACCACGCCCGCGCCACGAGCCCCTCTGCATCGCGGACGGGGGGAAATAAGTCGAGGAAACGCAAAACTTTTAGAGATATAGTTTGGTGAACCAGTGAACCACATTATGATGGCAAGAAGAGCGTCTTATGCCCGGACGATTTGCCGGACGGGTGTCGACCGATTGCCCGCGGACCACACCTCCTGCGGCAGTTTATTTGAACAGGAGCAGGAGATGCAGTCAATTATGCCCCCCCCCCCGCCCGACCGCCTGCCCGTCAAGCTGGGTCAGAGGCTCTGCTGGCGAGCTCTAGCGACATGTCTATCGGTTATTTGGCCGCCTCCCGTTGCAGCGGCGACCGTCCCCTCGCCCCACCCTACCTCATCCGTTTTGTCGGTTAATGGCGTCTGGCATCGGCTTTCGGTTTTCATCCTCTGGCGGCCGGGTGCGGCTGCCAGGGGAGTGAGTGAGAGAGGGGGGGCGGGGGGTTGTCTTATTGAGACCGCAGGCCGCTAGTCGACGCCGGCATTGGTGGAGAGGAGCAGGGGCAGGGAGCCCCGACGACGTCGACGCCGACGTGCTTTCGGTGGACGCGCCCTCTCCTCTCCCCCCGTCCCTCCGTCCCTTGCGGACTTTCTTTATCCGCGAGGGCCCCGCGATTTGGCAGAGTGCCTGGCGTGCCGTGCGGCGGCGGCTCGGCGCGCGGCCTGGCGGCTGGGGCGGGCGGAAGCGAAACGGGTACCGAGTACCCTGTGGTTCACTGCTGCGGCGGGTATACCCCTCCTCCCGCCACAACGCTGTGTCTCTGTGTCGGCACGCCGCCTCGCTGGAGGTGGGCAAACCCGGCAGGCAGGCCCGTGGCGCACGCGCGCCAGCGGGTTGCCTACCCTCCGACTGTTAGGCGTTTTTGCGCTCGTTTGTCGCCACAGCATTCTTTGCTGTTTCTGTTTTGTGGTTTGCCGCCCAATCGCCCAATGTCAGAGAGATCACGAGTGACGCGTGTAAATCCTGCTGCAGCCGGTGCAGTGCTCGGCCGTGCTGTGAGGGGGGAGCGGGAGGGGGAGACCCCGCGGGCGTTGCTCCTGCGAGTGCCGGTGCCGCGGAGCCGCGCCGCGCGCCTACACGCGTGAACTCCCGACCCCGCTCCATCCGCTCCCCACCCAGCCCGCCCCGCCCCGCCCCGCCCCGGACGACACCTTGCCGCTCTCGCCGTGGCTCGGCGCCGGTGCTGGTCCGGGTGTCGGGCTCCGTGGCGCACTTGGTGGCGGGGCTCGGCGGCGCCCGTACAGCTCCGCGGCCCGTTGCGATGCACCATCACGTTCCTCATGCCGTTCCGTCCATTCAGCGATCAAGGCGCGGCTGCGGCGGCGCGCGTGTGTGTGTGTTTGTGCGTGTGTGCGTGTGTTTTGGAGAGGGTTAAGCCCAATCGGGCTGGGTAGCCGAGCCGGCCGGTCCTTCCCCCCTCCCCTCCCGCTGAAACTCCTTCCCGATCTCACTGCATTCCTCCGGCCTGCGGGGCGGGTCGGGTCGACGCGCCACCTACTCGACCAGGAAAACCACTCCTTGTTTTTCCATACCTTACCCCCCTCTCCCCTCGCCCCTCCCTCTCTCCTTGTCCCGTCCCCTCTCCCTTCCTTCCCTCCTCTCTCGCTCCTGCTTCCTCTCTCCCACTCTCTCCCGGCCGAGTTGGTATGGGCGACCGGCACCTGCGTGGCGCGGCGGCGCGGCGAGGCGCGGCGAGGCTCGTCTTGTTCGACGCGGGACGCGGACGACGCCGAGGCGACGGCCCCCTATGAGTTTGAGGTGCGGCGGTGACTGGGGAAGCGCCCGCCTGTGTCCCCCCGCCCAGCTGTCTGCTTGCTCGTCCTGTCCGTGTGTCGCACTCGATCTGATGACATGATTTCTTTATTTTCATTTCGGCCCCCTT
>NW_026267294.1:699001-713963 GCF_000697945.3 Frankliniella occidentalis | reverse complement strand
CGACGACGACGACGCCGCTCCAACACCAGTGGCCATTATTGCAGCGCGATGTCGCCTCCTGTTTTGCACACTCCAACAATGAGGCGAGCTAACAAGGTCCCCAGGGTCCCCTCTACACGTCCTCCTCTCTCTCCTCCACAATGCATGTCGCCCTGCTGGTGGTGGGGCCGGGCGCCGGGCCGCGCTCTCCTCCCGATGCTAATGTGGCGTGGCGGCGCGTAGCTGCGCGTAGCGCTGCAGCGGTGCACCTGCAGTCGGGCGCCCGCACGCACCCTCGCTCTCCACCCCCGCCCGGGCCTCACCCCACCAAACACCAAACTGCTACCTCCTCCTCAGACGGATGAGCATTCGGACCCTCGGCTCGGTGGTGTCGCGAATATCGGCGGCGGCTGTTCGTCATGAGGATGGGAGTCGCGTGACTGTGACTGGCATGACACCGCCTCCCGCTCCCCCCCCCCCTTCCCCCTCCAGACCAGGTGGTGATATCGCTGTAGTCTTAGCGCGCTTGATGGCCTATCCCGGCCGGGCCTGCGCCGGGTGGCCTAGCCGAGCGCCACGCGCCTGCCGCACCGGGTGGTCCTCGGAGTCCTCGGGAGTGCGGCACTGCACTGAGTCCACCACGACCCCGGCCGCCCACACCTGATGCTCGCGTACTCCTGCTGCAAGTCCACGCGGGGCTGCGGCGGGGCAGCCCGCGAGCCCGCCCACCCACGCCTGCCCGCGCCCGCCTGATGCAAGTGCACTGGAGGCGCGCGGCGGTGCGGTGCGGTGCTGGCAGCAGCATGGAGGGCGCTCGTTGCCGCTCGCTGCCCCCTCCAGCTTGCGACACACTGCGACACATGTACTCCTCGAGCAAGGTCACTGGGCCGGCCTAGTGGAGGACGCCGCCGCAGCCGAGCCGTACGTACGTCAACCGCCCTTTTATAGACTCTCACTGGCGGGCCGAAGGTTGGGCAGCAGGAGCAGCAGGGCCCGTCCTCCCACTCACTCTCTCGTACTCCTCTCTCTTTCTCTCTCTCCCTTGTTGCTGTGCTACGCCACAAGCGCGGGTCGCCCGGGACGCAGGGCGTCGCCCAGCGGCGTCGCCCCCGCCGCTCACTTAGCGTTGCGTCACGACGACGAGAGCAGCGCACACTGAAAAAAATAATTTGCGTCTTAAAAATGAGAATATCGTGGCAAATTTTGTCTATTACTCCACGAATTACCAGAATATGGGGCCGATAAAAGGCGTGATGACATGGTCGTTAAAAATACTCTCATTTTTGATGACATGACGGCATTTTCACAGTGCAGGGTGACGTCGCATGCGGCAGTGCAACGCCGCGTGGTTCACGATACGGAAAAGCAGCTGAATCCTCTTTTAAAGTCGACGTCGTTTTTAAAAAGAACTATGGCCCTCGTGAGCTGCTATCGAGCAGGTGTGGTTTGTCTGGAGTGCAACTATTGGGCCAAATGGGCCGATGTTGTTGGGGTGATGTAGAATTATGAGACATGTGTGGAGGGCTGTCTCTCCCCCTCCCTCTCGCGAGGTGTGGGCTGCGCCGGGTCGGCCCGCCCACGTGCAGTCCGTGGCCCACCGCCTTGTAAGGGGAGTCGAGTCGCGGCCGGAGTCGTTTGGTCGGTGTCTTCGGTGCGCCGCACGCGGCCGGCCCGGCGGGCGGGGCAGAGCGGGCCCTAACAGTCGATAGAACTCACGGCCAGGTGATAACGAGATGCCCACCACCACCCGGGTCGGGCCGCCGTGCTGGCATAAGGGACTTCCCCGAGCGACCTCTTTGCATCCCCCCCTCCCCCCTCCCTCTCGGCCCGAGCCCGTGTGGGGCTTCGCACGGGCCCCATTAGCGACAGGTCCCTCCTTCATCACGGCTGACCTCCCCCTCTGGCCCGACCTACGTATGCGGAAAAGTCAGCAAGATATCAGTCAAGCGTGCGTGGTTGGGGGCAGGGGGGGGGGGGATGGAGCTTATCTCTAATCGGCCTGTCAGTCGCGCGGTGAGACGGTCAGTCCAGCCAGCCGCAGTGTAGTGGGCGGGCGGGCGTGGAGTGAGGACCGCGACGACGTGGACGTGTGATCCTTTGGCCGTGCACCTGGGGCGGTATAGGACTCTTGGCGAGGGTTGGGGTGTCTATCCGCAGTCCGACTCGGCGGCGGGTGACTGACTGTCGGCAACAACGCTTTACTGACCGAGCCCGATGAAGGTCGTAAAAGGATGCATGTCCTGTATCCCGGCGGTGGTAAACGCGGGTGTCCGCGGGGCGGGTAGGGGGTGGGCGGGCCCGCATGTGGGGACCGCAGCGCGAGTGGTTAGGGCCCTCATGCCGACCACGGTCCCGGCCCCGCCCCCCGCGAGGGGACAAGGCGGAACTGGACTGCTGCAGAAGCAGACTCGGCAGGCGGCAGCTTTGTAGACAGATCTTTCAAAACGATAAAAGAAGATCCTCTGTTGTGGTGCATCAGAAGCAGATCTCCTGCGATGGCGGCAGTGCAGTGTGAAATTTACGGCCAATTTCGTGAGGTCCTTTAGAAACAGTTTTGCTAATGTTTATGGACATACTGTGGCATTTCACACACTTGGGGATGCGTCTACACTAGAAATCCTAGAGCGACAAACGTCTAAAATTTGCACACCACGCAAGTGTGCAACTTGAGTTAAACACCATGTAATGTGCTAAATCACAACTTGCACACGTTTGGTGTGCAAATATTGCACACTTGTTTTACCAGTGTGTAGTACCAGCAGTTTTTGGTCGCTGCAACAACGGGACGCCGCTCCACGCCACGCCATGCACACGCACAAACACACACACAAACACTCATACTCACGCAGAGTCGCGGGGCCCGTGACCTAATTTTGTTCCCGCGCCTAACAGTTTTCTACCGCGGAAGTATCTGTTATCTCTGGCGGCGGGGGGTGGGGAAGGGAAGGGAGGAGAGGAAGGGGTCAGCGCATCGCGGGTGGGGGTTACTCTCGAACGTGGAGGCAACGGTAGCGGCTCAGCTGGGCTCCCCTTCTGAATTAAAGGAGGTTGAGAGCCGAGCGGTGAGCTGTCTGTCTGTCTGTCGGTCGGTCTGTCGGTCGGTCGGTCTGTCGGTCGGTCGGTCTGTCTGTCGGATCTGTCTGTCTGCCCCGGTGCCGTGCGATATGCCCACGTGACGCCACGCCAAGCGCGCTGGGCGGAACGAATTACACTCTACGCGATGCAGTAACTCTATCGCCCTGCCCTGCCCCATCCTTTAATTCTTCCTGTCGCTCTTCTTTCATATTTTTTATGTACAAATGTTTCGCTCTGTTTTTTTACCCGCGCGCTCACTTTTTTACTCGTTTTGCTTTACCTCCGCCCCGCCCCTTACTTCTCTATTAGAGGTGCAAGACACGAGTATGTAGTATTGTGCTTTGGTATGTTGCAATTTAGAAGAAATCTCCAGCTGAGAAACTGCAACAGCTACAGTTACGCCAATATAGTACGAAATTGAAGTTTATCATGACCATATCATTCAATTATAGAGTTAATTGGGTTTTAAAAAAATACACGAAGTATAAATCAATATCGGAAATTAAGTCATACATTAGACGATCGCAGGATGCAAATGTATTGTATGTATCAAAAATTTGTGATATAATTTAAGATATCATAACAATTTCCAAACGAAAACAAAAAAGTTTTAACAATAATAATACATTCTATGTGTTGAGGCACTACTATATAGACATTGGCAAAGTTAATCAAGCGCATGCGCAAAATACTCCATATATTGACAACAGCCGTGTCCTTGCTTCTTCACACTAAATTCTTATGCACTCTGCAGCTTTACTGTAAGTCTTAAGACTAGGCACATATGCTCAACATATTCTTTTAGCGTGTTGTTTTTCGCAGTTACTGGCCGACCGCGACCGACCGCGACGCTCGGCGCGTGCCTGCGTCTTATCTGCAGCGGTGTCCTGGTGCACCTGCCCTGCCCTCCTGCCGGCCGCGAAGGGGATCCGGGTCGGGTTGCAGGGGGCGGCGGGGTCGTGGGCGAATCTGCGCAGCGTTTCTGACCGACCCGTGCGCCTCGTGGAGACCCCGCCCCGCGCGCGCGCGCGCTGGTCCTGGAACTGGAAACTCTCCTCCGCCAGAACTTAATCTCGCGCCAGAGGGCAAGGGATCCTGCAGGACGCCCTGTAGCGTGCACCCAAAAAACTGAGTTCTTGAATCAAGATATATGCACTTGAAAAATCAAGGATCAAGTACAATGTACGTACTTGGTCGATGAACTCAGTTTTCTTGGATGTGCCTCCTGTGCCCTCGTGGCGTCGCCGTGGACCATGATCCCACCGTAAATCGGCGCGCAGAGAAAGCAGAAGGGCGGAGCCGCGGCGCCGGTCGAAATAAGCTGCTTGTTCCACGCCACTTACTTGCGCTGCGCCAGGAGGTCTGGTGGGCCCGGCCCTTCTCGGCCCGGCCCTCCTCGGCCCGGCCCTGCACCGCAAACCTCTGGCTAGGGAGGCGCTTGGCGCGCTTGGCAATAAAGCAGCCGGTTCCCACGAGCCGGCGCGCGGACGGCACTAGCTAGCTTAACAAGGGCCGCCGGGGGTGCAGTACTATGCAGTACCGAGCGACTCTAATTACTGCATTTGCAGCGCAGCAGGGGGGCGGGAAGGGCGTATCCGTAAGACGGAAGTCGGCGAGTGAGCACGGGTGGGTCGGTGTGGAGAAAAAAAATGACTTTGATTTCATATCAAATTCATGCCTCATGCCTCTATCGAAAGGAGAAGATCCATTTCGCATGCAAAACGCGCTCTCGGCCCAGCCCGTGCAAAATTATCGGTCAGGGGCCGGTCACGCTGGAGCCGGCAGCGAGTCGAGTGCGCTGGGCTCGCTGGGCTGGACCTGGCTGGCTATGGACTCGGCTCGAGGCCGACTCTGCACGGCCAAAAGTCCTGCCGCATCATGGCGCATGCACGTTCTCACAGCCTGATAAACCACACGCGTTACGTCGGGCACAGCTATCGTGGGATGCGACGGCTCTGGAAAGCAATCCTCTTTTTGTGGGACATGCAGTGTGATTCCTCGCCCCCCCCCCCTAAAAAAGACACTTTCGCCAGTTTCGGATAGACCGCTTTGAGCATGATGCTCTGCAGTAGGTGCAGCACCCCGTCGAAAAGAGGCGCGAGGCCTTTAGTGAGGGGGAAGCACTTTACTTTGGTGAATGACGACGCGTTCATCTCAGCACACGGCGGGCGCGGGACGCACCGACGGCTTGCTGCTCCGCGCCGCGCCGTGGTGTGGCGTAGCGTGGCGTGGCGGGCGGCGCGGCCGCACGGCCCAGTGCCTCCAATCCGCCGTGTGCGCCGCGCCGCGCTCGGCTCGGTCGGTACGGTGTGCCGTTTCAAGGTCGGCGCCGCGGCGCCCACAGCCAGCCAGCGTCCCACAGCGCCGCCGAGCGCCGCGCCGGGCGAGAGCCAGAGACAACGGCGGCGGTGGCTCGGCGGCCTGGTCCTGCTTCTTGTCTTACTAATTCGCCTCTAATCGTTATCCGCGCTGGTGTTGCTTGTTGCAGGTGAGAGAGAGCGAACGAACGGAGCATCCGCATCCTGTTGATCGCCGGGCGGTGGTGAGGAGCATGGGACGCCGAGCGGAAGTAACGTGCTGATATGGGGACACCGATTGGGCGCCTGCACGGGGCGGGGCGTGAGAGGCGGAGAGGCGCGGCGGCGTTTTGGCCCGCGAGTGCGAGCGAGGCCGACCCCCGATGGGCCGCCGCTGCGAGAGTGAGGCGTCCCCGCTGGGCCGGGGCCAGCCGAGTGGCCGCCGCCGCCGCAGCAGCAGCAGCTCGCTTGATCAAGTTAGCGTCAATGAAATGCTAATGCCCAGCAGCGCCACGCCACGCCACGCCGCGGCTGTGCCACCGCCTCCTCCCCCCGCGGAGCCCCCGCGCCACGTCCGGACGTTAAGGCCGAATCACACTAGCGGTTCCCGGAGCGGTTGGCGGGCGCGGGCGCGGTTGCGGGTGGCGTGTGTGACAATCACACACGGGGCGGTTGTCCGGGCGGCTGGCGCTCGGAATGTATGCGTCACCACGCGTCTCGGCCGTGGCGGCCGTGTCCGCTGGGCAACATAACCTCCTTTGCCACCCTTCAAATACGCAAAAATGACTTTGTGTTCATATTCATACACAAACACAGTGCGGTTTCATTCCGGAAACTTAAAAGTGATGCACTCAAGACAATTTTGCTTTCTCAGATTTAAAAAAAAA
Organism: Frankliniella occidentalis; assembly: GCF_000697945.3. NCBI lineage: Eukaryota > Metazoa > Arthropoda > Insecta > Thysanoptera > Thripidae > Frankliniella > Frankliniella occidentalis. The sequence goes on along the minus strand of NW_026267294.1, from coordinate 707,725 downwards.
TACTGACTATAATAATTAAATGATATTGAGATTTGAGTTCGCGGTGTACAAATGTTACACATTAGATATATTCCTAGGCCAATTTCTTTCACAGTAGCGTTGCTTTGTTTAAGAATTCGTTCAGTTTATTCGAAAGGAGCCCTTCTCCTTGTTCCGTATTTAAGAACTTTCGTGTACCCGGGTTTTGGTGACAGAATCTGTATATGCAGGTCAGTTGACGAATTCTGCCCTTCTCATTGGCTGCGGTTGCGGTTGGCGGGTAAAAAAATAGACTGCCGGCTATTCCTTCAACCGCACCCGCACCCGCCGGGCGCTGCGCTCTCATTGGTCGAGACGACAACCGCACCCGCACCCGCACCCGCCAACCGCCCCGAGAACCGCTAGTGTGATTCGGGCTTTACCTCCTGCTAGGCCAGGTGGCGAGCGCGCGGCAAGCGCGAGGCGGCGGCGTCGCCAAGCTGGCCGTGAGGCCGTTCGTCATGAAGGCAATGATCGCTGGTGCTGCGCCGCTGTTGCGCCTCCTCGGCCGTGTGCATCCCCGTGGGAGTGCGAGACTGTACAGAGTGACGTGGCGCAGGCGCGGCGAACAACCTGGCAGTAACTGGCCGTACACCAGATAGATGGCAAGCTGTTTAAATTGGTAGAGTTTTACTTTTTAGACAGTCCCTTCTTGTGGTCTGTCTCTACACGAAAGTAAAATTTTCGATAAAGTTTTGATAAATATTGCCGGTTCTCGTTATCCAGTTTTGATAAAGATTGTCGATTGGCGTTGATAAAGATCTGCTTTGCTATAATTTTATATTTTGGGAGGCTGAGGGTAAAGGCTTTCCGTCCGCGTTTTTATATTTAAGGCGATTCGTTTGTTGGAGCTCCACTAGTACTAGTACTAGATTCTTCACGATTCGTTATTATTGTGCTCCCCTTTTCTGTTGCACTTTCAACATTTTACTTTTTGTAGCTGAAGCGGGATTTTATGTATCTTTTGTTTTGCGGTGTAAGGAATGGCGAAGCATTAAGTCAGCAACGAACGAAGCGCTCTTTTGACTAATAAGCAAGGCCGCTCGGAGGGAAGGACCTGTTGTGGAGCAAGGTTGACAGAGGCGGTTGGAGGGGGTAGTGGGGCTTAGGACCGGTGCACGATAACGGAACTGTCGTATGTTAAAGTGTGTCGATAAAGGAGATCAGACCACACCTTTTCCTCCTTCAGGTCCGTGTCCCCACGAAGCCCGCGCCGAGGCCTAAAGGCCCACGGGGATTGTTTTAGGGCAGGTCAGCCCGGCCGCGGGCCGCCCCACCACGCCCAGCCACTCCCCGTCCACCTGCACAGCCCATCATAAATAGAGGCGCGCGGCTGGGAGCGAGCGCGAGAGTGTGAGAGAGAGCGATAGAGCCGTATGAGATGAGAACATACTCAGACCTTCTTAAACTATTTACATTTTTATTCAGCAGGATTTCCTCTTAATTCGTTTTGTTGTTACCCATTCTGTATATTTTTGAAAGTAGCCCGTAAATTATTTTAAGAGATTAGCTGACATGTGTTATTATGGGGTATTACTCATTCAAGCAGCCACGACGAGCAGGAGTAAGCGACGGACGGTGCCCCCTAGCCACAATGGGGTTGGAGCGGGGCGCCCCGCGCTCCGAGCGGCGCCCCTCCATTGCACATCATCCGCCCCTGCGAGGAGAGCGCCGCCCCTGCCCCATTGTCTGATAGCGGTGTCGATAGCGCGCCTGGCCCACTTTCGGCGCGTCGGGTTTGATTTCCTCGCGGTGGGCAGCAGGCTGCGCCTCTCGGGCTGCGCGGTCCAGCAGGCATCGCTTATCGTGCGCGTCGGCTGGCCAGAGAATCTCTTGCGTTACCGGAAAACACAATGCACCCAGAGAACCATTTAGTTGATACAACTAAATCAGGGTTGTCAGAACCAAAATTTAGTTCCTAAAACCGACTAAAATTTAGTAACCCTATTTTTAACTAAATATAGACGCACCAATCAAATTAAGTCATCTAGACCAAATTATTTCATCACCACGAATAAAATTTTAGTCCCAAGAGCTAAAATTTCGTCGGTTTTGAATTTGGTTATATGGACTTAACGGTCTTCTGGGTGTGAATGTACACTTACTTGGTGTATTATTTTTTTTTTAGCGCTGCAAGTGGTCGTTTCGATTTGGAACGCCGACTTGGCCAGGCCGACTGCTGGCGCCAGCCGGGGGGCCGGCAGGACAGTCTCAGTCTAGTGTTCTTCCCGGCGGCGGGCGGGCGGCCGGGTGGGGCCCGGGCCCGGGGCCACGGGGGCGGCGCTGGCACTGGCCGTCTGCCCGGGGGGGCGGGGGGACTGGGCACAGACTCCCACCGATTCATATTGTGGGGGGGTCACGATGGACACTGTACCAGGTGGCTGCACTCCCTGCGGGGTACAGCAGTGAGGGTGAGGGTGCGAGACGGCGAGGCCGCCCGCGACGCTTGCCCCCCCCCCCCCTCCCCCGGGGGGTGCGGCTGCGGACGGCCGGGTCAAGGAGCGGCGCCTTGCCGCCCGCAGCTCGTCCGGAACACCTCTGGTCCGCGGCGCGAGCGACTTGTACCTGCACCACGCGTGTGTTTTTCTTTTCTTTGCACTGCATCGCCCGTCGTCGCCACGCCGGCGGCCACCTTAAGGGCGGCGGGGTCATGGCGCGCTCGAGGGGGAAGCCTCTAACGACTCCGTCTCGTCTCGCTCTGTCTGTCTCGCCGCGCCATTCTTTCGCACTCTTTTCCCTCCCCTCGCGCGCGGTTACCCCCTCCCTCTTCTCTCTCTCTTCTTTGCAAAAAGTTGTAGGAAGCGTTTAAATTTGTCGCTGCTGTGCGGCCCGGCCCGTGTCTGCGTCGGGACGAGCACGGGCACCTCCCCCCGGCGCCACGGCTATTCTCGACCCCCAGCCAGACGGCGACCGGCGACCTCCTCCCTGCCGGCCGCCCCGCCCCGCCCCCGCAACTGACCGGGACGCGCCCCGGGCCCGGGCCGGGCTTAACCACCTCGTGGTGGGGCGAGGACCCGGCGGGCCGGCGGGCCCGGGGGATGACAGATGTCGGGCGCCCTTGAGCGGAGTGGCGAGCTTCCTTCCTCCTGCGGACCGACCGAATCCCGCAGAGCGCTCAAGGGGAGTAGGTAGAGGTGGATATGGGATGCCCCATTCTCACGAGTGCGAGAGACGACCGGTGCGGTCGCTGTCTCTGTCTCACTCGTCGGGAGGGAGGGAGAACTGTAGTCCCCATTCGGAATCAGTCTGCTGCTCGGCCGCGGGCCGGTGGGGCGGCTGACTCCGCCTGGCGTTCACCTCTCCGCGCAGTGTACACGCGCACAACAGCCTGCGGCGCGCTGGGGACGGGACGGGACGCGGCGTTCCTTGTCACCCCCTCCCCTTCCCTGCGCAGTGTAAAAGCCACGTCGTTTACCCTAAGTCCTCCTCCTCGGCCGCGGGGCCTAACGACCAGCAGCAGGCCGGGGCGCAGGAGAAGCCACTGTCCCCTTTGTGCCCCTGCCAGCCCCCTCCATCCCTCCCCCCCTTGCGCCCTCCCGCCCGCTTTGCCCCCCTTCCTTTAGGCCGGCTCTAAGTTCTTAAGCACCCCGCCCTGCGCGCCCGGTCGGGTCGGTCTCTGCTTGCCATGGTCATTAGGCAAATATGATCCGCTGTGGTCGTGAGGACACTATCGATATTATGGCGATGATGATGGTAACGACGCGGCGATGGCTCAACCGTCGCTCACAATGCGAGGCGTTTAGCCCGACACACGTCAGTGGCGCAAGGCGCGCGCGGTGCGGCGGAGATGTGATGCAAGAGCAGAGCGAGGGGCAGAGCGTCGAGCAGGGCGTTGAGCTCGTGGGCGTCCAGCGGCGGGACTGAGAGTGAGAGCGCGGCGAGCGCGGTACCAGGGGCCGGGCCTGCCTGGACCTCGGCAACCCGCTATAATGCTCGGGTGCTATCGGTACAGCACAGGATCAGCACCTCGGTACACTGATGAGGGATCATACACAGAAAGTACGCCAGCCAATTAATTGCGTTTTGAAATTGTCAAGTTCAACCAATGCAAGCTCTCACAAAGCGCCTGATAGGTAGGCAACGTCTTGCCTGCAGCGTATGCGTGTACGGCGGGGTGGCCTACCCCGAGTCTCGCAGGCGCCTACCCCCCGTAAGTTTCCGATGAACCTGGGAAGAAAACGAACGTAATCCGAAAATCAAGTGTTCGACTCGATTGCTAGTTGCATACTTGTAAGTGTGCAACTGGCTGCAAGTTCTTGCTTGAATTCTTAAGTATTCAGCTCCCTGTAGTTGTCCACCAGCAGGTGCGTATAAAAGGGGGAGAGGTTGAGAGACCCCCCAGCCCCTTCCTGTCCGACCTAGATAGCAGCCTGGCAGATAGGCAATGTGAGCTACAAAACCTCTGTATCCAGGCAACTTTGCTCTATCGCTTCCCCCCCACCTTCATTTTGGCCCAGCCCAGTTGAACAATTTCTGAGGTTGGACGCTCAATGTGGAAAGGGGGTCAAGAGAGGAGTTTTTTTTCTCTCGCCCGAAGTCTGCTGCGGAATATCTCCAAAATTTAGGTGCGCAGGGAATTGTTGCCAGCAGCACCCAGCAAGCAGCAGCGCGTGCGGCGGCGAGCGGAGAGTTACCCGCCGCGCGCAAGTCGTGTTGTCGAGGATCGCTCGCTCCGCGCGGGCCTCTGGCCGGTGATTGCGCCACGCCACGGCGCGCCAGGCCACGGCAGAGGCACAACGTGCTCCTGCTGGCGCCAGGCTCGCGTACGGTGGGTCGGCTGGTCCGCGGGGCCGGCGCGTAGAAAAGTAAAAGGCCCGAGACCGGGTCCGCGGCGGCCGCCGGGCCGGCCAGAGCGTCCAGCCTGCAGAGCACTATCTTCATCCGTCATCATTATTATACGTATCGTGTCTCTGGCACGGGCCGGGCGGGGTGAGCGGCGCGGCGTCCATTTGGGGCACGCGGGGCAGCCAGCGGGGCGGGGCTCACCTTCTGATTTGACTATACGGGCCGGGCTCCGCCTTGCCATCTGGACCAACCGCCGCGCCGCCGGTTCCAGGACGTTGTGCTTTTCTGCGTTGGCTCAGGTGGAATGAGCTGGGCGCCCACCCCACCCCACCGCACCCCACCTCACCTCCCTTCCCTCCCCGCCGTCACCAGAGCCGCGGCGCGCCCACGCTGCACGCCGAGTCTGCGCGGCAACAGTCGGCATCGGGGAGAAAAATTTACTTTCGCGGTCGTGTGTATCGTCGTCGTCGTCGTCGTTGGTGGAGGGAAGGGCGGAAGGCCGCGCGGCCCAGCTGTGCGGCCTGTGGGAGAGCCCGAGTCAATATCGGGGCAGAATCAGGGAAACAGGACTGAGCGGACACCCCAGCCTCCAGCTGCAGCCGCGCCGTAAGACGCTACGCGCGCCACCCCGACCCTGGCGGGGCCCCATGCCGGTCTCCCCGCCACTCCGCGCGCCCACCTGCAGAGCGGATACACTGCTCTGGGCTGCAGAGAATGACTCAAAACTCCGAATCGCGCCCAATAATTCGGCTTTCCAGAGTTTCGACTGTTCTGGGAAGTTGGCGCGGACCCGGATGGACCCCCGCCCCCTCTCTCCCTCACTCACTCTCTCCCTTTCTCTCTCTCTCCCTTTCTCTCTCTCTCTCTCTCTCTCTCTCTCTCTCTCTCTCTCTCTTCCTGACTCTCCCAGCCGGCGCCCTCCCCCCACACAACAGCCGCCGGCCCGGCACCCACGTGGGGACGAGCCTACTCGCGAAAGAAACGCGACACAATGCAATAAATAATGCCGTATCTGTTTGCGACCTCTCTCCTCCTCGTCCTCGCTGAGCGGAGGGCCCCTCCGGCTCCGCTGCGTGACCGGGCAACTTCTAATACATATTGAGCGATGTCCCGTGATTACGCTCCCTTGTCTTTTACATATGGAGAGGCCCGGCCACGGCTCGCGGCCGCGCGCGGGAAAGAACAGGCAAGGAGAGTCGATTTTTTTTTCTTCTGCCTACTTACTTTTTTAGTGCCTCTTCTTTTTTTCGCTTCTTGTTTTGCTCTTTCTCTCTCTGCTCTTCATTGTGCGCAATAACGTCTCACCTCACACGGTACTGTATATCGACAGCTTTGTGCCAAACACCCTCTCCTCCTCCTGATCGTAATTTCGTACGCGATCGCGGACGTCCCTTCAAGATGACGTTTGTGACATTTAAGCGTTGGGTGACTGACGATGACTGACAGGACGGCTGTGCTTTGCACTTTGCACGCTCGTCTGTCGTCACACACTTTAGTCCGTCGTGTAGAGGAGGACGGCATTTACACCACCGTCCTCCTTGTCGCCGTCCTCCTCCTCCTATAGTTGATTGTCACGCCCGTGTCTACGACCGTGGGCCGCTCGTACACGCACACGGAGCGCACTGCTGCTGGCTCCTGGTTACGGCCGACCGCCCCGTCCTCTGTATGGATGTTCGTCGTACACCCAAGGCGGCTCGGCTTGTATCATCACTCCATGTTTCTCTCCTTCTCTCGTGCTCGTCGCTGGTGAGTGAGCGAAAGAGACGGGAGGAGAGAGAGAACGTGTTGACACACCTCATCGCAAGCCGGCGCTGCGTGCGAGCTGCCCACGTGCCTAGAGGAGCTAGGCGCTCGGAGAGGCGCTGCTGGGGAAACGGGCTCGCTCCATCACAAAGTTGGAACACAGGCGAGTTTAACGTAGTTGACGCCTTTCAAAGACGTTTACACTTTCGAGTGCTCGCATTAAAACTCCCAAAGGCACCCCGTCAATTTTGCAAGACTACATCTGCAGATGAAACTCATCTGCCGATTGAGATAATAATCCTGACAAACTGTGATCTACTGCTGTTTTTTGAACAGCGCGCACCTACTTTTCAAAGTAGCCGCTCTGCCGCCTGCATCTGAACTGCACAATATCACGCAAACAGAGCGGAAGCAACCTGGGGAAGGACGATCGGGGAGGGATATCGGAAGCAGGCTTATGGATCCGGAAGGATCATCGTCGCGGCGATGCACTCGACTCGCTCCCTTTGGCCCGCTTTTGCCGCCTCCCTCCGGCCTCGTCCTTGGTGCCCGATGGGGCGTGGCGGCCGGGGTGGGGCGCGTGGCGCGGGTCGGGACGGGGCGTGGCGGGGCGTTGTCGCCGGCCTGTCTAACGGCAGGAAGCCACGCGCACGGCGCGTTCATCACCGCCTCATTGCATCACGGGGCCGGGCGGGGCTCGGGAGAGAATGCAACAGTGTGGAGTTCAAAAACCGCAGCGCCCGTTTCTTCTTGTGTCGTTTTTCTGCACGTTTTGTTTGTTTTGTCATGCACATGTGTAGTGACTGCTTGCCCATAGAGGATTGTGCCGTAAGAGATGCAACCATTAAGTTCGTCCGTCCTTCGCAGTTTCCAACTGGCCAGAGTTCAGCCTTTAAGCAAGCTCTCATAGCGCCTAGTGGGTAGGCAACATCTCTCCTGCAATGCATGCGTGCATTGCGGGGAGGCCTATCCCGAACATCGCAGGCGCTAAACCCCCCTAATTTATCAGAATGGATCCGAAAAAAAACCCGGCGTACGTCGTGTCGTACGTTCCGGACGATTCCCAAGGCGCCATACAACTTATCAAATGTATGCCTCAAAGTTTTTCGGGCCTCCCTGTACCACTTGCAGTATCCGGGTTGGGGGCGGCGGCGCACGGGAGGAAAGCGTGACACGGGACGCCACAGTGTGCGGCACAGTGCGCAGCGGGGTGGGCGGCGGGGGATTAATAATACCGACTATACAGTGAAGGGGCCCCGGGGGCAAGGCGGCGGCAGTGTCGCAACGGGATTCACATTCACACAGAAGAGCAGTGCCCCATTGGGACCGCCGCCCGCGCCGCCTTAAGGGACCCGCTCCTCTCTAGTGCGCTGCTGCTGCTGGCGACAGCGTCTGCCCTGTTCGGCGAGTGTGTCCACTCTCTCACGAATACTCCCTATGCCCTCCTACACAGGGCAGTGTCCCCATTCATAAGTTTGGACTTTAACGCGGCGCTTGTTTGGATTCATCATCGCTATGCCGCGGACTTCTGGGGTGTCTGTTTCATGGCAACCTTAGATTGTGGGGTACTTTTTAATTTTGCCGGTGTTTTGTTCCGATTACTTTTCTCGTTACGCAGAGAGGGAGGGCGGGAGGATGCCGGGACGGGTGCGGTGTCGAGTACCGCGGCGGGGGAAAGTGTTCTGCGGCGCTGCGGCTGTCCTGGGCGTCGCGGGCGCCGGATGTGCCCCGGCCCAGTGCGCACTTGCCCATGCTGCACCCCGGGCCCGCACGGGGAATGGCAAATCACGTATTACAGCGAGGAGATACCGGGCCGGAGAAGTTCTCCTACGTGCCGGCCAAGCATGTGCATCCAACTCGTTTCGTTTCCTGATGTTGGTGCGGTGTGATTTAAATATCCCGCGCAATTGATTGCGACCCGCACCTGTGCCACGACCACAGTGAGTTTTGCATCCGACCCTTGGTCCCCTTCCTCCTGCGCCTCGGCGGGCGGGGGCCGGCTTGTGTCACGGCTCGGTAATGGTCCATGGCTGCAAGGGCTGGGCGGGGGGCGGGGTAACGACGCCTTTGCCCCGTCTCTTGTCGCGGTACTGGGTGGGTTACGAGACCCGCCGTCGTGTGGCTCACTTCCTGGGTGACGGCAACAAAGGGGCGCCTGGGAGGTAGGCAGGTCTGTCG
>NW_026267294.1:685791-698573 GCF_000697945.3 Frankliniella occidentalis | reverse complement strand
GCTGCGGCCTGCACTGCCCAGTGCCGCTCAACAGGCTGCCGCCGCCCGCCGCTGGCGGTCGCCCCCTTCCCCTTCCCGCCCCTGCGTGCGACCGCCGAGGCGACCGCCTAATCCCGTCCACACGGTGCGCTCGGACCGACGGCCCCCGGCCGAAGCCGTGTAATTGAATGAGGCAATGACGTGCGGAGGATGGTGATCTGCTGATGGATCGCCGCGCGGCGCGGACCATATTTTCCATGGCAATGTGCGCGGCGCTGGCGGCGCCAAGGCTGTGCCGTTCTGCGGCCTGCTCCGGACTGCACCGGCCGGTAATGCACGCTTGCCGGGATGAGCGAAAATGTAGAGTTTGTAGAGAGATGTGGAGGAACCGCAGCAGAAGCACAGCGGGAGCGAAGCGCCCCCCACCTGCTGATGTCGCCGCTGCGGTTTGAATAATTGTCGCCATGCCGCCGCCGTGGAGGTTTGGAATGAGCACCGCGAGTCGCTGTCGCTGATTGAGCCCGGTCTGCTGACGTGAAAGTCGCGGTGGCAAGAAGGGACGGGCACACAGAAAGGAAAAGTCTTGAATTGCTGAATATGTTTACAATCATTTCATTTGTTTGTAACAATGCTGTGCCAAGACAGATGGGTGGGTTGGGTCTCGACCCTTCAGCTACTGATCAGCTATGTACTTCAACTGCCCCCCCCCCCCCCCTCCCCTTCTTCCTCTTATTGCACCTCTCTGCATTTTTTCGCGGTCGTGCAGAGATATCTGTTGTCCCACCCAAACCACACTCTTTGGTGCGCTGGCTTGCGTAATCCGAGTGGCGCTTGCTGGTGGCGCCTTACCCGTACCTGCCGCCAGGCCATGAGTACATCAATTTTATTTTCCGCATCCATTCCGTGGACTTGGGTTTTCTGTTTTTGCCGCTGTGACTGGTACTGGTTGGGGCCAGGACACCACGCACCACTTTATGCATTACGTGCCGTGTTTATCATTTTTATCTAGTAATTTTCTATTTTAGAATACGAGCAAATATTTTTACATGTTATGTGATTGTTGCAAGCTGCTGCTGCTGGAGCATATTTCTGGAAGAGTAGAGCAACAGTCTCTTTTGTAAATTAGCTGCGAGTGCAGCGGGCGGGCGGAGGGAAAAAACACTTTGTGTGACGCGGTTTGGTGAGACAATGGTGGCGCCCTGCGGTGGGGGGGCTGCGCCGGGCTGCGCGCGGCTTTTAAAACGCGTTTATCGCGACCGATCTTGATTCAGCGGCGGTGGCGCGGTGGGCCAAAGGGACAGTGGGCGGGGGGGCGGGCGCGTGTAGGACTGTGGGGCGGGGCGGGGCGCCGGTGGGAACATCTCCGACTGTGAGGCGGCGCCGGCTAACGCTTATTGCGCAGAGGAGAGTAAAGGAAAGCGTTAATGGTGCACGTTAATTTACACATGACGCAGTATTTGGAAGAGATACGAAATTTATTTATTTACTTATTTTAAGTACTTTATTACTTAAAGTTTTGGGGTGCAGATAGTCATGTTGCATGGATGACGAATCTTTGCTGTACCTTTTAGAAAATGCAGCCCAAATGTCGCCGGGCCTGGCGTTGTTGACCTTACCCTAATCGGTGTTTTTTTCCTCTCTCTTGTTGCAGGTGAGGAGAAGTAGTGTTGCGCTGCGGGTGCGGGGCACGAAGTGCGGGGCACGTAAACCACGCTGGACGGTGTTAAGTAATGAAAGTAGTTTTCACCAGTAATATGCGCGGGGGCCGGCCGGGGGCGGCGCGGGCTGTGAGGTATGCGGCCGGCGCAGAGCCCGTGTTCTTATCGTTGGTCACGACAGACGCCTCCTCTTGTTGCTTGCTGTTTTGGGTCGCAATAGTCTTCCCCTTCTCTGAAAAAAAAAAACGTGGCGCGTTTTAGAAATAGACCCGAGACTTTTCAAAGGTTCAAAACCGTCCTCGTTTTTTTCTGGCAGCTCTTTTCCCCCGTTTTTTCTCTTTCTTCTTTTTGCGCTTGCCTTGCCCTCTCGGCCGGACTAGGGTGCAAGGGGGCACGATGTTGGCCTTTAGGCTCGCCTCTAGGCGGTGTCGGTGCGAGTGAGGCGCTGCATGGCCTCGCCGAGGGCCTCGTACAGCATCTCATCTCGTGCTCGGACAAATGGCCGGGCCGCCGTCACGAACCCAAATGCCATCACAGTTCTCCCCGCCCGCCCTGCGCGGCCCGGCCGCCGCCGCTCCTTTTTTCGCCATTCTTCATTTTCCTTGTGAAGTAGAGAGGGCGCAAGTGCGATGTGGCTCCCTTCCCTTTCACTCTCTTTTTCGTGTTTTTTTTATCCCCTCTTTATTTTGGGGTGTCCTATTCTTGGCGATTGTTCAAGAATTTGCGGACTTGCAGTCGCAATTAGCTTCCTGCTCACCTTGATTTTGCTTCCAGTTAGAATATAAACATATGATGCACTTTTTAGTTATTTTGTGTGGTGTGGTGATTATGGGATTTTCGTTGGGGGAGGGGAGGGTGTTGAGGAAGGCGTGGAGGGGGCAGGCCCGCCGCACTAAGGCACCGGAACACAGTCCTGATACTTGTTTGTGGTGTCGTTGTAGTGCTCGCGGTGGGGAGTGGGAACCCAGCGGCGGGTGCAGCGCCTGCCTCCCATGGTACGTACTCCAGCCGCCCCGCCATGATCAGCGGTGCGGGGAGGTCGGACCGGTCCTACCAGTGCTGCTGTGTTGTGTGAAAAAAAGATGTCATTTTTAAAACATTGTTTCACGGAAAATACTTGTAATTTAAGAGATAAAATATAGGAAAATGTCAGACTATGAATTTGATTTTATAAAAAGAAACAAGAGAAAGAGAAACGTCAGATTTGCAAAATTTGTTTTTAAAAAGTTTCAAATTTGACATCTCAGTGTGAAGCTGCGAGGCGGCCGCACTCCCACCCTAGACTGGTCGAGATCGCTACGCCATATCGCTCCTTCTCTGCCCGATAGTAATAACCATTTGCAGTGATTGTGTGTGTGTGTCTAACTCGCGGGGCGCGCGCCGAGAGGCGTGGTGGTTGGGCGTGGTGGTTGGGCGTGGTGGTTGGGTGGTGTGCGACAACCACTCCCCTTGTTGGTGTTTGAACCCGGCCTGTTTGTCGACCATTTAAGGTTTTATGTCCTGACGGGCCGGGCCGGTCTCTGCCCGGCCGGTGGTGCCGCTGGTGGGGCATGTAGAGGAGACAGGTGAAAGCGACCCGCGCCGCCGCGGAGCCGAGCCGAGCCGAGCGCCCCGGTGGATGAAAACAAACACTCGCTGCTCACCCGACCACCGCCGCCTGCTGTCCGGCGTCATGGCATGGGCCGCCATATGGGCCGCCAGGGACCGGGGGGTGCCTCGCGCATGGCACGCATGGCACGCCGATAGTGATGGCATTGTGCATGAGTCGAGGCATGAGTCATGGGGGCCCGGCCCACCCCTTCTGACAAGAGCAGCTTGCCTGTCCCGCTGCAGCAGCCGCAGCAGCCGCAGCAGCAGCAGCTCATGGCATTGAGCCTGTTTGTGGCTCCAGCGCTGAGCAAGGTGACACTCACGCTGAGCTGAGCCGGCGGGGCAACGACCCCTGATCTTTTTCATATTCATGGCCGATCGTCCCGCCATGCCCATGCCCATGTGTGTGTGTGCGTGAGCGCGCGCGCGCGCCCGGCCGGTAGCGGCCGCTGGTGCCGGGGACTCTGCCACCTCCGCCGCGGGAGGCTGCGTGCCGTGCCCGCGCTGGACCAGCACCGACCAGCACACCCGGACTGGACCCGAGCAGACCGGATCCGGCCAGAAGAGGCTGAGGCGTGGCAGCCGAGGGGAGGCGTTCAATGGTCCAGAGTGTCCTCATCTCGGGCCCGGGCTCGGGGTGCGCCCGCCGGCGCCCGCTGACGAGTGTCCTGGCGGTGCCCGCGCCTGTGGGTGATAGACGGGCGGTCAGTCTCTCTGGCCTCAAGGTGAAGGTGGCGGTGAAGGCTACCGCGCGCACGGGGCGGGGCCGCTCTTGACGCCTCTCACACTTTCCCACGCTGCTACTGCTGCTGCTGCTCCCAACTGCTGCCTGCCCCCCTCTCCCCTTCCCGCCCCCCGGCGAGCGTGTGCCGAGTATTACTGTGTCGTGCGTCCGCATGTCATGGAGCCCGTCAGACACCAGCCTCCTCGCCCTGCCCGCCCTGCACGGCACGAGTCATGAGAGCCCGAGCCGAATCAGAGTCGGTCGCTCTCGGTGCCCCTCCTCTCTCGCCCCCCCCCTCTCTGTCTCTCGCGCCACGCCACGCCCCGACAGGTGAGGCCCAGGCCGAGGATGTGGGTCAGGTTGGTGCCGAGTGTGCCGTCCGCAGACTGACCACCCCGCGCCCGCCTGCCCCCACCTGCCCCCGCCCCTGCTGCTGCTCTAGTGCCAGCCGGCCAGTCGCCAGCGGCGCGAGCGGGGTCACTGCAGCATATCCTATGCACTACTGTGCTTTCATGTAATTTTTAGACAGTCCCTTAAAGACTGTCTCTACCAGAAGGAGAAAATGTCGCCCCTCACTCGCTCGTTTTTCTTAGAAAGAAATATATTTCGACGTTTTACCCCCACGACCCTTTTTCTGAGTTTTCCCTCGTAAACGCACACGCATCCACACGCACGCACTTTTTCCTTTTCCCATTTCATCGTGTTGCCGGACGGGCTTCCCTCGTCCACCGCTCGCGGTCATGACCTGGTTGCTTCGTCTCGCCTCGCCACAACCCTTCGTTCGTCGGCCCGGACTTGACTGGGCACTTTGCGTGTTTTGCTCGTGCCGCGGTGAAGGGGCGGGAGGAGGGTTTGAGGGGGGGGGGTGCCTTGGGATCTTGGGATTTGCGTTCGGTTATGGTGTTTGAGCCCCCTGCAGCTTACATCACCGTCCTGATTGCGCCGGCCGGATTGTTATCGTTTGTTGCTCACTCTTGCATTAGTTGTTGGTTGTAGTTTTGGTTCTCGCTTGCGCTTGCTCAGCCCCGCTGATGTGCCGCTCCCTCGCTCCCCGTGGCGCCGGCCGGCGTCGGGCCGCCTCGCTGCAGGACGCCCCCTTGCCCCCTCGAGGCCGGTTTTGGACTCGTCCGATTAGGCCAAAGTAGCACCCTCGCTCTTCTTGCCCCCCCCCCCCCCCCCCTCCCCGGACTCTCGCACCGGTCCGTCGAGTAGAAGTGCCTCTCCACGGACCAGCCAGTCGAACCTTACGATTGGGTTCCCTGCTCCGTCCCTCCTCCCCTATGCTGTGAGGCGTCAGATCGAGGAAACTAATTCAACGCAATCAAGCACATGTCCCATAATCTACTTCCAAGGGTTCAGTTATACTGTCTGCCCTGCCCTGTTCCTTTCGCCTGTACCACCTAAATTTCGGTCTCAAATTCCCGTACCCCTTTATTGGCTTCTAGTGTGGCCATTTTAGTTTACAAGATTTACTCAGAAAGTCATGTGTCAGGTGGCACTACACCATGTGCGAGAGAGCCCGGGGGTAGGGGGTATAGCCACCATCCGTTTGGGCTTGTGTGATGTGTGTCCGTGTCCGTGTCCTGTGTCTATCTGTATGCCCCTCCCACATTGTTTTTGTGACACCACCTTTCCCGAGCATTTAGCATTTAGGTTTCGTATCCATCAATCTAATATTCTTATTATTTTTATTGCAGATTTTACAAAACTTGGGCAAAGTAGATCGAACATCAGACGAAATTTTTGAGGAACATCTTCAGAACTTCACACGACAACAAAATGCTGCCAACAGACTACAGAAAGAATTCAACAACTACATTCGCTGTGTTCGTGGTAAGTTGTTGAGCTATGCTTATCAAATCAGGTCATTAAATTGTATGGAGGCAAAACTAATTATTTTATTTTATTGTTATAGCCGTGCAGACAGCAAGTAAATCATTGTTGGATTCTCTATGTGAAATCTATGAGAGTGGTTGGACTGGCCATGATCTACTATATGTACAAGCTCAGAATATTGAAATGTTGTGGCAAGATTTCAATCACAAACTAGGTGACCAAGTGCTCATCCCCTTGAACACATATCAAAGCCAATTTCCAGAAATGAGAGTAAGAAATTTTAATATTTCTAGAAATATTTAAGCAATTTCGAACCATGCTTCATTTTTACCCTTGTGTGTTTTGTATGTAATTTACAGAAGAAAGTAGACAAACGAGGTCGAAAACTTGTGGATTACGACAGTCAACGGCACAACTACCAATCACTCCAGGCAGCCGCAGCAAGTGGAACGAAGAAACGAGATGAAAACAAGATCAGCAAAGCTCGTGATACTTTGGAAGAAGCAAAGAGGACATATGAAATGCTGAACTCTGAACTACATGATGAACTACCGGCTCTTTACGACTCACGCGCCCTTTTCTTGGTTACGAATCTTCAAACATTATTTGCTGCAGAACAGTTGTTCCACTCTGAAACAGCCAAGGTAAATTAGAAAAAAATTAAACATCTATTTTTGATGCCTTTACTTTAATCTGAAAAAGGTTTATGCTCACAATGATTTATTTTTGACAGGTCTACACAGAGCTGGAAGCTGTTGTAGATAAATTGGCAACTGAATGTCAGCGTGGCTCTTACACACTAAAGAAAAATAACTCATCTCCAAAGTCAGCAATCATTAACAAGTAAGCATTGTTTTTTCTTGTATGTTTTTTTTCTTAATGATATGTCAATAAGATTCGCCCATTTACCAATTTTATGTGTTTTTTGCAGTATGAATTCAAGTATAACATCTGCACCCCACTCAGGTGAGTGATTCTTATTTTGTGTGACTTTGTTTTGGGTTTTGAACTTTTTACAAAAATTTATGATTAATGGTATTTGTTTTTTTTTTTTTTTAAACAATGTATAAATAATTTTACTGATTCAAACTCTTTTGTTTTTAATTTGAATAATTTGTCCACATATTGTTCTTTAGTAATCATTAACTTGTACTGTAAATGCATCACAACTTACAAATGCTTGCACAGTAGCCTCTTGTTTTGTGTATTTTGAATTTAGTTTTTTATGCTGATGCTTGCAAAGTTGTATGTCATGCATTCTGAACTACATTCTTCTCTTTCTAATTCAATGTTCTTTAAAAAGTGTCAGACAAATTTTATCAGTATTATTTGCTCTTTGAGCCTGCTTGTGGCTAATTTTGTGTGCTGTGAGTGTGATGTGTCTGTGTGTTTCAGCGGGCAGCTCAGCTGAGCCCGTCGATTGCGTGACACAATTTACTAACCAATCCTCCCCCTCCTCCACAGCTACCAAACTGGCCACCTTGCCCTCATCTGATGCAGTACCACACATAAATGGAGATTCAAAAAAACAAAACAACAATTCAATCCCAGCTTCTCCAACGTCACCAACACCTTCAAGTCCTGATGTAAATGAGACTCCTGTTGCAAACAACTCCAACACATCTGTCCCAGCTACAAATTCAACCAATGCCAATTCCTCCACCCCTACCAGTCCAACTAATGGCAAAGCACCTAATGCCAACAGCAACAAGCTTGTTGAGGAGCTCTATGACATTCCTGTTGGTGAGTATTTTGAACCTGAGTCATTTCATTCTGGTCCCTACCAATTCTACAAACAAAATTATGAATTTTAAATTGGTAATATTTAAAGGTATTGCTCATTCTGGTGTCATTATATATGGTGTTGCACGTTGTTTTGCAATTATTGTTCCTAATTTTAACACGACTTAGCAACCTTCATTTTGTTCTGTTTTCACAAGTTTTGTAAGCTGTGAATCTTAATATCATTCTCCTTGTTGGGTTTTTAATCATCATTTCTTTACTTACTTTTCATGAAGGTGCCACTACAGACAACCTGCCTCCAGGTGTTCTCTACAGGGTTAAGGCGACATACAAGTATAACCGTGAGGATGTCGATGAGCTGTCATTTGATGTTGGAGAGATTGTTAGAGTTGTTGAATATGATGACCCAGAAGAACAGGTGTGTGACCAGTTGAAGTTCATTAGTGTGTTCTTGTTCTGTTCAGTTGGCTTAATCTTCAGTTGTAAGAAACTTACCATTGTCTGTCTAAATTTTCAGGAGGAAGGCTGGTTAATGGGAATCAAAGAAGGAACAGGTGAAAAAGGAATGTTCCCTGCAAATTTCACCCGCCCGTTGTGAAGTGTGTAACAGCTTGCCCTAGGGCAAAGTCTTCTGTTTTTTGTGGAGGTGTAGACATTCTTTTCATTTCTTGCAAACCAAGTTGTCTAGCAACATGAGTGATGTGTGTTTGGGAGTGAACTTGCCCCTGAATCATCAAATTTGATACTTGTCAATGGTTTGTTTAAAAATGAAAATTTTATTTGATTGATGGACTGCTTCAAACTGCCTCTCTACACTGGCTGACCTAAGGATAACTTTGGTGAACACTCTCTAGTTACAGAGGACCCAAAGTGTGTACAGTTCATAAATTATCCTTAACATATCACTAGTGTAGACTGACCAAAATAGTGGTGACCCTCTTGTGCACAACTGGTACCAGTATGGAGACATCATATTCCATCAGACCAAGTTTATATTTTTGTAACGGTATTCCCGTTTGTGATTTTCCATTCATTACGACTTTGCAGATTAGTTTGCAATAATTAAAATTCATGATGTATTCTTACACATAACCAAAATTTCAGTATGAACAGAGAATTTGTGTTACAGTACTGTTATTTTATATTCAAATCAAATCAGAGTGTTTAGGTCTCTATAATGGCCTATATATATATATTATCTATATCAAGTCTTTTAACAAAGAATATATTGGTGGCCTTCGTACTTGATGATTATGTGATACGTACTTTTGAAGCGTACTGGTGCCATTCATTGATTAGACAATGCCTTCTTCTCGATTGTTGATTGTGAGAAAATTTATTTTGCTCATTGTTTCCCCTACACAAAAGCAAATTGTAACAAAATATTTGTTAAAGTGTGATTTCTCTCTCATAGATGTTGCATTTGTATTTTTTATTGGTCAGAGATACTATAGACCTCTGCATGGCATTTGTTAGTCAACAGATTGTTTATGAAATTTATGCCTCTCTTTGTTGGGAGTGATAGCCTTTTTTTAATTATCGCAGTATTTCTTTTAAATGCATCACATCATTTTACATGTCCCAAGTGTATTATTTATGACAGTATTTCTTCCCTTCCAGATTCTGTTGTATATCTGGTTTTCTGTTTTCATTTGCATGTTACTACAATAATTCTCAGTAATATATATTTACACTTGCTGTTACTTTAACAATCACAAACCTGCGGCTAAAATTTAACATTTCTTAACCTACTATTAAAATGTAAATTTACTTTGGATTACATCAAAGAAAGTTCGGAAGTGTGGGGCATAACAATTATTCTTATGAAGGGAAGCAAAAGTTTATTTTTTTAAATCTATTATGAGAGGAATGAGCATGCCCATTTGTATTTAGTCATGAATTGTTCTGTCAAACAATTACGTGAGAATTTGATATGAATCAAGTAAGATGGTTCATGGTATCTTATTGAGTGATTAATGCTGTGTATGTATGTTTTTAAATGTTTGTATTATGTATAAATGTCTGTTTGTTGTATGTGTGTGTGAATGTTTGCGTGCGAGTGAATGAGTGTGCCTGTGCATGTCGGTAGGTTCATTGTTGAACTATAAATTACTTATCTCTGTCCTAGAATGAGGCCGCTGCCTATACCCTTACAACATTGTCTTCCCAACTCACGGCCTAGCTTAAAATCTATCTTATACAAACATACAAATTTAGTAATTTGTATTTATTTTATTACATCATGACCAGGCATAATTTTTCTAAGAACTTTTATATTGAGACTGTTATGAAGGGCCAATAAGAGAATGAAGTAAAAAGCAATGATGAGTCTGTGACTTGTTTAGAACAGAGAAATCAGAGAAATCAAAGAAGTAACTATTTTCGGTATTCAAGAATATTTTGGTAACCTTTAACTTGAGGTGTAGCGCGCCTATTAATTCTTCTACTGTATTAATCTTTATTAAAGATGTGTCAACTGGAGTAAGAGAAGGAGCTTGATATGATTTTTGAGTCCTGTTCTATTAGGGTCGAGTAAATTGTTTTTAAAGAGGGAGGAGGCAAATACTCATTTTACTGTTTTTAAACTTTTAGATTAAAAAATATTTTTTCTGTGTAAATAATTTGCTGCGATGAGTATGAAGTTCTTAAATGATGTGTTACTGAAAGTTTCAACTTGAAGTTTGGAAGAAATATTTGTTAACCTTTTTTAAAAAGTCTAAGTGAATTGCTTTTATTTGCCTCTTGGTATTTTTCTACCAGCCTTATGAGCTGGTAAATTGCTTTTAAATAGGATTGTTTCTTCATGTCCTTTCCATCTTCCATAATCTTATGATTTCACTTGCCATTTCCTCCCATGTTGATTTACCACTTTCAAGTGTGTGTTTTATAATTTGCTTTTTAGCTTAGCAAAAAACTAACCAGTCTCCAAAGCTGTTATAAATTTGTGAATCTGTGAAAAAGCGCTACTTAGAATTAATTGTTAAAGCGATGTGAGTATGTTAATTTGAGGAAGTACCATGATGTAGGAATTAAAATCTGTGAATACCTCATCAGCACATGAAGCATGTAAGATTTCCTACTTCTTGTGCATGTATCATGCTTGAGTCAGTTTTTGTTAATTTATTTTAGGGTTGAAGATGTCATGACTTCTGAATGCTTTGCTCAGGACCTTCTACTTGAACGGATTGAATTCTGTATGTGTGATCTGTTGTGCATAGTTTATTTTGCTTCTGGCTCATTCTAACACCAACTTGTGTGTTCTATTTAATTATACAGCTAGAGAAAAATATCTCGTCTTCCTACTTAGTCGTAGTTTGTCTATTCATTTTTGTAGTTAATGAATGTTGGTGGTTCTGATAGGTTTGAATTGTCAAGCTCCTTCAGAGAAAAGGCTGGCCTGATAATGTGGAGGATACTGCTTCTGATTTAAATAGAGGTTTGATGTTGCCCTCGTACTTGTACCATAAGGACCCCCAAACCAACAGTAACAGTGCTTCAGAATGTGCCATGAAGTCTTTCAAAGAATTCTTTCAAGTAGAGACCAGTCTACTGACCAACCATGGATGTAGATTTGAGGTCATTTCTGTGAATTCTACTTAAAAGAAAAAAAATGTGCTCATTAGAAAGGAATGGAAAATTTTGTGAAATGTGGGAAGTGTCACAATTTTCTCTTGTAAATATAAAAATGAATACATGAATACAGTAGAACTTTGTCTAAGCGTGCCTCCTTACTCTGTGTGCATTTATTTCTATATTTCACCATTATTTCTATGTTTATATGGAATTAGGATGCCGTATGTAGTGATAGGTCAAAATGCTAGCATATGTTATCTCATCTAGTTCTTCCCCAAGGCACTTCAGGTTACGGACTGTTAGTTGCTTGTACAGGGTTCTACTGTGTGCAAATGTATTGTATAATTACTATACATAACTATGTACAGAATGTGAAAGATATAATTTAAAATAAACAATCAAGTTACACATTTGACGTGTCCAGTGCTTTTGCGTCCCTAGGCTTGACATCTATAAAATGTATGGCGGAGTTGTGGGGGCATGGGCCAGCCCAGCCCAGCAGTGGGGCCAGTGTCAATGACTCTGCCCCGCCCCATCCCCATGATAGAGGGGCGTCGATGCCCATTGAGAGGAGAGAGGGAAGTCCAGACTCCTCGCCGCGGTGCCGCGCTAGCCGCCCTAGCCGCGCTAGCCACCGCCCGGGCTGGCCAAGGGCGGCGGGGAAGCTCTACAAGGGCTCTGGCCTGAGGTCCGACTCGCCCGGCCCCGCTCCTACCGCCGATACTAGGGCACATACTGACAAGGCCGCGGGTACGGCGGCGGGGGGTGGGGGCGGGCCGGGGACGGGGGCTAAGCCCCTGACCTGGGCGAGGCTAGGCGAGGAGGCGAGTGCCCCCATAGGCCGCGGTCCGGGGGCGAGCCCTGGGCCTTCTGTACCCTAGGCAGGTGCTTCCCTCCTGCGTCGTATGCTCCCATCTCTCTCCCACCTGAGCGCGGACCCGCGCGCCGCGAGCGGGTGCCCCAGGACGGTTGGCGCCTCGTGGCGCCAGTACGTAGGTGGCCAACGCCTGGGCCACTCCGCCTGGGCGCATAGTCCGTCTCTCTCGCTCACACAGATGCACACCAAAGTGGTGCTCCGCGCTTAGGCGAGTCGCACCGGCACAGCGCACAGCGACTGTCGCACCTCGGAGTGAACCTGAACGCAAGCCGACCCAGGCCAGGCCCATAGCAGCAGGAAACTTTCCACCGTCCGGGCTAGGACCCCGAGGACCACTCAGCAACTCTATACTTATAGCGCCCAGGTATGTACGGGGGTCTTGCAATGAATTGGAATACCACGACAAAAGGTTCACAATAGTGTAAAATGACTGCCCAACGACATCAAAGCGTTAGTACCAGCCAGAAATAGAAAGTTGACTCAACTTTGAATCGACGTCTAAGTTGACAGTACGTCGAAATTTGAAGCATACATTGGCCAATCAACATCGATTCAACGTTTACGTTGATAAACGTCGATGCATTTCTCGCTGGGAGTGAAACGATACCGCTTTCTCCATTTTCGGCATAGCTTTGACAGACATTTCTTACTGGGGTCATGCACGGGAGTCGTTGATGAGAGGCTGCTAATTGGTGAACTGACTGACATCAGACAAGGTCAGAGTGTGAGCCGTGCTGCTGCAATGAGACCAAAAACATCTCCTCAAAAACTGAGTGATGCTCGGTGTGTGTGTGGGGGGGGG
>NW_026267294.1:685391-685741 GCF_000697945.3 Frankliniella occidentalis | reverse complement strand
GAATTGTCGGCCTAGGGATCGAATCCCAGCCGTCTAACTTTTTTCCTTATCTGCTGATCATGTCTTCGGGAGTCACCGACAGGCGAGATGTTGGACAGGAGCGGATTAACAGAGCGGGAAAAAAGTTGTTCGGCCGCGGGATTCGATCCCTGTTCCGATGGTTCCGGGACTACACCCCAGCGCGCTCGCCACTCAGCTGTCGCCTGCTTTTGTGGACGGAAATGTCAGAACTCAGTCCTTCTTTACGGGTCTTCGTCTCCCGTATTGCACACATGGAGGTCGGCTCAGGTCCACCTCCTTGACGCGCTGCAGCCCCCTGCGGGTGGAGAAAAGCAGTCACACCAAGGAGA
>NW_026267294.1:681720-685322 GCF_000697945.3 Frankliniella occidentalis | reverse complement strand
GGGGGGGGGCGCTATCTGTAACAAGAAAATAAAAGTTGGTTATTACACATAGATCAGTGAAAATGGACCTGTCCCTACGTCATGAACCGTCCAGTGTGATGTTAAACAGCAAAAAGACAAAGTTTCGTGTGGAAAACAGAGTCGGGCAAATATTTTTTTACAAATCTATTTCTTATTCTGAAAGATTAGAATAAGTCGTTAAAGGGGCAAGGAAAGGTCTGGTAGTAAAATCCACGCAGGAATAATCCACCAAATCATTGCAATTTGATTGTCGCATTTATCTCTTTCGGACCGCAGGTGGTTTAAGGGGTTTCAGCCAATTTCACGCAACCAGCGTTGGCTCCGGCTCGGACTGGGCTCAGTTTTCTTTCCCCGCGCTCCATTCAAACATTCGCGCAGATGGAGATAGTAGTTTGTTTTCGATACGGTGCATGATGGGATTCACCATTGCACAGACGCCATCTTGATTGTAGGCGGTTGCCGTGTCATCTTTAATGTGAAGTTTTATTTACTTTATTTTTGAGATACAGATGCATAGGAACACCCACCCAATGGATAAACTCTTACGTAAGTTTCCGTGTATTTTCTGACAAAAAGCGCCTCTCTGTGACCGCCCCTTGGCGCCGTTTCGTTAACACTGTCTGATCCATGTTTTGTCGTTACTCCTGGTATCTCAACATTCGTTCTGCATTTAATCTTGTTATTTCACCCCAGTAGTGTCTGGTGCGGGGGCTCTCAAATTGAATTTGTTTAATGGGATCATACGGTGTTAAGGTGTGTGATGTTCTTCACATGGTCGGGACGTTCTGGCTTCTTTGAAAGAGGCGTATACAACGCGATAGCAGACGTACTTTGCGTCGTCTGTAACAGGACTACCACACCCAGTGAGGGCGGCCGAGGCGGCGTAGCGGCATGAGCGTGGAAATGTGTTCGTTTATCGCGTTCCGCGTGCCTGAAATTGTGTTTTCCTTGATTGATGGATATCGTAAGATTGATTATTGGTTTGTTTTACTGTTTAGGAGTCCCCTGCGCCTGAGCAGACGCCCTACAGACCGCAAAGAAACGGGGCTCCGCTCAGCTATAGTCGCTCCGCTGTATCTTCGGCCCAGAGTCCGGTGGTGGGGGAATGGTGTGAGAGAGAAGGCCGGGCCGAAGATACTCTGGGGCCAGTATAACATAGGCTGAGCAACCCTCAGGCACAACATGGCGTGCTGTCTGTCGGAGGAGGCCAAAGAACAGAAAAGGATAAATCAAGAAATCGAAAAACAACTCAAAAGGGACAAGAGAGAAGCTAGAAGGGAACTCAAGTTACTTTTATTGGGTAAGTACTCTACAACCCTCCCACGTCTCTGAGCGAAGCCCTAGCCTTGTCAAGTGACTGCAATATAAGCCTACCATTCCGAGAAAGGGCCACATAGCCTTTATTTTTCGCCGATCGTGAATGTAAAATTGATAACTGTGTGTGGTGATGCCAAAATCGTCCGCTTTATCATTTCGAAAGGTAAACATTTGTTTCCTTTTCAAAATTTCCATGGGCGAGCCCAAAGTGCAAACGCCCGGGGCGTCAGATTAAAATTTGTAGGTTGGATTTTATGTTGCATCTTGTCAGATTGAATTGAAAGAATCTTCTAGCACTAACTGTTTTTTTAATTTCTCTGTGCGAACTTGAATCCAGAATTTTACATAGACCTCTTTAACTGGTGAAGTGTTGATTTCTAATCATATATCAATCTTTCCTACAAACATAGACCTATTCTATTTTAAAACTCAACTAATGTAATAGTAAATTTCCTGTCAAAATTTTAAATACCTTAATTAATTGAACTATTTTATGGTCTATTATATTTTTTACATGACTATTTGTCTCTAAGGTTATGTCCATCCCTGTTCTAATTTGCTCTGTCCTATTGTCATTTTGATTGTTTTTGATGGAAGGGAAGTCTCTATTACCAAATTCCTAATTTGAGGTATCTCAAGTGCATATTATTGCACTATATTTTACAATTAATGCCCTTATGCTCATTCATTTTGCAATTTGGAGGTGTTTGCCAGTAATTTGCCACCAATATTTGTCAATTAGCGGAAAATCAATATAAACATATCCAGCAATCACCAGATCTAAAATTTTTATGTCCTTCTCTCTGACAGCTATTATAACTTAGACGTTCAAAGTTAAAATTAGTCATTGATGAAGGCTCTCCTTAATTTTTCTTTCAGATTTACAGTAATTTTTATTTTTTTTAACATTTGTCTGGTTTTATTATATTGTATCCTGCCTAACTGTTTTGTAATTTTCATCACTCTTTTTGTTTTTGTATTAAGGTATTTGTTAATCTCTCGCATGACATGGTTTTCATATATCTTTTTATTTTTTATTTTACTTCTTAAACGGTCTCTCCATACAACCTATTCCTGAAAACCTCTGTAATTCTTTTCCAACTTACAATCCATCCTGTAATTTCCCTATAATTTTACCTTGTACAGTTTGCTCTGTTATCTAAGGTGGGTACAAGACTCCATAGAACTCATCCTTGGTTGACAAGCACGTTGTACCTCAACCCATTCCTATTCCCTATTCCCTTCTTAATACCACTTTCATGTTACTTCTCTTGTCTTTTTCCTGGTGTGCTTGGTTGGTGTTCTGATGCTGCCTGACCTGATGGTAGCCTTGTGGGGAGCTAAGCTTGGCCTAGCTGGGGCAAAGGCAGTCTTTATATGCCAATTGAAGGGAAGACCAGTGGCCAAGTGGATGTGAGATAGGTCACCCGGCCACCTATCACACAATGGCTGTGGTTTGGCCAGTCTCAGCCGCGGCCTTCCCCCGGTCTTCCCTCCCATCCCCTATATCGCCCAGCCCTCAGCTCACCTAGCCTATCTCCTCCTCCAAATCACCCACACCTCTAATCTCTCTACCAGTCGTACCTCATTCACAAAATTGAAGGTGTCCTTCGGCGTTACCTTATTTTTGTATGTTTTTTCCTTCGGAGAATATGACCTCGAGGTGGCGCTTCGCTCTCACACTCGTTTTCGGTTTCGTTTTTTTTTTTATGTGCATGCCTTGATATCATCCACCAGGCGGGTTGGTCGGGATAGCTATCCGCAAGGCTGGCTTGTGCAACAAGCGGCTTTTGGCGAGCTTCGATAACCAGGTGGGGCTTCGCCCCCCGTCCAGGCGGTGTCCTGCCTACCCACGACGACCCGCCCCTGACTAGCCCCCCCAGCCCCAGGCCCGCTCCCCGACCATCCCCCCCTCCCCCGGCCCTTCACTCGACTCGACTCCCGCTCCGCGCCGGCCTGAGCGCACTTAGCGGTCTTCTGTGACCTCAGTCCACCCTCGCCTTGCCCCGCCCCGCCCCGCACTGCACAGGTGTTTCCCAACGACCTCGGTGCTGCGCGACTCTACCAGTCGTTTCAAT
Source organism: Frankliniella occidentalis (assembly GCF_000697945.3). Taxonomy (NCBI): domain Eukaryota; kingdom Metazoa; phylum Arthropoda; class Insecta; order Thysanoptera; family Thripidae; genus Frankliniella; species Frankliniella occidentalis. The sequence continues at coordinate 681,906 of NW_026267294.1, read as the reverse complement.
ATCTCACGGTCCTCTCGAGATTTCATGGTGCGGGAAGGAAATCCTGTCTTCTCCCGTCCTCGTTCTTATGACGCGCCGCTGCCGTCCGTTTCCTCCTGAGGTGCGAATTACCAAGCAGAACAGACCGTAACCGAGCGCCAATAATCGTCTAATAGCACCGAACAAACCTAGCATTTCTGTCCCCCC
>NW_026267294.1:670260-680160 GCF_000697945.3 Frankliniella occidentalis | reverse complement strand
CGTCCCACCCTAGCCCCGCTCTCCTGCTCATCTTGAAAGTCAGGTCCCCCAATAAGCTCTGCGCGGAAGGCCCGGCCCTGCGCGGCGCTTCTGTTTCCGGTGCGGGTGTGGGTCGCTTGCAGCCCTGCTCCTCACCCTCCCGTCTCCTCCCCTCCCCCGGGCGGGGCTCGCCTCGCACCCACGACTCGTTCATTCACCTCCCCCGCACCCCTCCAGCCCAGCCCCCAGCCCCAGCCCGGTCAGGCCCCAGCACAGCCCTAGCGGTCCGCGGATCGATACTGCGCAGCGCTGCGTTCGCGAACACCACCCGACCGTGTTTTGTCTTTCGCCGGGAGTGACAAAGACGGGGGTGAGGGTGGTGCTCGCGAACGCAGTGGGGAGCGTGTGTTTCACCTCCCTCTCGCCGCTGGGCCTGATGCTCCCACTGAGGTTAGGTTCCGGTTCCGGTCAGTCAGGTCGCATTTTTGCATTTTTTTTGTAAACTCTTCCTCACTCCGACCTTTTTAGGAAAAAGTAAAAGTTAGCTGTTTATAGGTCGTGGAAATTTTTATTTTCATTCTTCAGTCCGGTTTTGAATGTCCAAAAATCAAAATAATAAGTAACTAAAAATAAATGTATTTTCTGTTTGTTCTCAGGCACTGGAGAGTCAGGGAAGTCAACATTCATCAAACAGATGCGAATTATCCATGGCTCCGGCTACTCAGACGAAGATAAAAAAGGCTTCATCAAGCTAGTCTATCAGAATATTTTCATGGCAATGCAGTGCATGATACGGGCCATGCCTCTGCTCAAAATCAGTTTTGCAAATGGTGATAATATGGTAAGATATAATTTACTTATCAGTTTAAGTTGCAACAGTTTCTTTTTAATCATTCATTATTTTAAAAATACATCTTCTTTCAGGATAAAGCGGAATTAGTTCGCAGTGTAGATTTTGAGACAGTTACAACATTTGAGAGTCCATATGTGGAAGCTATCAAAGACCTTTGGGCAGATCCAGGTGTCCAGGAGTGCTATGATCGCAGAAGAGAGTACCAGCTTACAGACTCTGCCAAATAGTGAGTACAGGTGTTTGGCAAGTGCCCCGTACTAAGTGCAGTGAAGTGTTTAGTGAAGTGAAATATTAGGGTTCTTCATGCTCTCAAGATTTTTGCGCGGTGTAAGGTTTCTGCGGATGATACCAAGAAAATCCATGAAGTTCTACCAGGCTCAAGCCATCAATGACATACTTCGATTGTACTCAATGGCCACTACATTGTGAACCTTGAAATGTCATGTTTCAAAAACTGTGCAGGGGGTCATAAAGCACTGTTTACCTTTTTTATGTACCGTGGATTCTGGCATTAGACGATACGGCATACAAGACAACCCCAGTTTCAATCTGCCACACAAAACAACCCTTTTCCAGAAAATTTTCTTAAACTCTCTGTAGAGTGTCTAAAATCAATCTAAGATTCTCAAAAATTACATAGTTATTTTGTCCTTGCAGTAGTTTTTTGTAATAAGTTTCTTTAGTACTTATTTGTGGGAAAAGGGCAGTCAATTACAGTGTTTATACTCATTTTCCTATCTGGACTGTTATACGTATAATATGATACGGCCATATAAGACAAGTCCGATTCTGGAATCCTTGAAACCGGTACAAAAGTCTTCCTTTACACCGGAATTTCTGCTATATTGAGTGCACATTGTGATAAAATATTGGTTTGTACATTTCCATGCCACTTTTCACTGAGATTTGATCATTGTAAAAGATATTGGTAGTGCACATACTCAAAGGCATACATTGTTTTCTGACCCCCATTTTTTTTTCTTACTGCACATGAGACCATTTTATTGATATTGAATCTATACTCATCAAACTGATGTTTGGTTTGCTATCTCTTCTTGGAGGAAAAAACAACATAATATAAACTGCCTGTATGCCATGATTACCCAAATCCTCAAACAAGTAACTGGCAGCCAAAAATTTTTAACTCATTTCCAAACTTACAAATTTTTAACTCTGACTGTCAATGTTAAATAAGGTTAAAGAAGGGTTCTTACTATTTTTGTTAAAGAAGCAAACATGCCTAATGGGCTGACCTACTATTTCTTAGTCAAAATATAATTTTACAGTTGTGTAGTTACTTCTGTTATTTTGAAATGAAGTTGCCATTCTTCATGAAAAAAGACTTCTCGTATTATATAAAATGTTCTCATGTAAAGAAAAGTTTGTGCAATTGTAGTTATTATGGTATGACACTGTCACATGAAAATAACTATATCGTACCTGAACCCATTGACCACAGCTAATTAAGTCCACTGTAAAAACCTGATGTGTGACAACAATACTTTGTTCATGCTGCAGTTTACCTGTCTATGCCTGTCAAGTGGTACAGAAAATTTGATTGTGCTAAGCTGTTCACTGATGTTATTCATGAAAATATTTTAGGAAATATCTTCCCTGACCAATTTTGAATCTGAGCTTTCTGTTCTCCTTTTTAGCTACCTGAACGAGATTGACCGTGTAGCGGACCCTACCTACCTCCCCAATGAACAGGATATCCTACGTGTTCGAGTTCCAACTACCGGCATCATAGAGTATCCTTTCGATCTCGAAGAAATCCGTTTTAGGTAAGGGGCAGTGTTCCTCTTCACACCTGGAGCTGGGCATGAAGCATCTTCATTGTGTGATATGTTGGACAATGTTTGAGGTTCATGGTTTGCCATATGACTGCTTTCTGCATACTTTTGTCTATTTTAGTGTCAACCTGTTCAACATTCATATTAATTTTAATGCATGGTTCAGGTGTTTCTTTTCCATATTTCTTTTTTCAGCTAAGCTTTTGTCTTTTCTGTTTATGCATGGCTTCATCATTTGTTGTCACTGAGATTGTATGCACCTGCAAGCTTAAATTTTTATTTGTCTAAAAGGGTTTTGCATGAAAATTTACCCTTCAGAAATTCAGTGGGTATGGCCAATTGCTTTCAGCTATCTCGATGATTTGGCGCGAATTGAACAAGCTGACTTTCTTCCAACTGAGCAAGATATTCTGCGTGCTCGAGTTCCAACAACAGGAATTCTCGAATACCCTTTCGACTTGGATTCTATTGTATTTAGGTAAAGGGTTCTTGGCTTTCAATGACCCTTCCTAAGCTCAGGTGTCCTGTGAAGTTTGCACGATCCATTTAAAATTTAGTTGTCAGTTGAATTGATCTCTACACATTCAGTTTCATCCTTTGCTCCCTTACAAGCTGTGCTATCTATTTTACCAATTTTTGGCTCTTAATGTTTTCTGCTTCTCTGAATCTAGTATCATGCTTACTGTGATTTTGTGGTAGTTTCTGTTCCTTTTAAAACAAAAGTTTAATTCAAGTCACATCTCTAGAATTTAACCAGCATGAGTGCATGTATGGTTTAGAGCTCTCTCACTGAAGGGCTGTCTTCAGTATATTTAGGGACAAAAGTCCTAGTGACTAGCAATAGTGTAGACTTTCTAATTTCATTTAGCAATTACTCTACACAACTCAACTAATGTCTAATCTACTAGCAATAGTGTAGACTTTCTAATTTCATTGGGCAATTACTCTACACAATTCAACTAATGTCTAATCTATAATGGAAATAGTAATCAAATCTGATATTAGGTGGTGAATATAAAATTTCTCTTAGTTGGTGAATCTGATGTTTATTGATGAACGTCAGGCATTTGCAAAAGCCCTGTTTGTTGCTCTGACATGCCTATAATAGTAGCTTGAACTCAACCTAATTTGTCACATTTGTTTTAGTGTTGATAGATTTTACATAATATATTTCTCTGTAATTGCCTTTTGATGTACATGCCATTAATTAAAAGGCTAGTAGTTTTTGCGATCTTGCAAAAGGAACTTTCTGTAATGTCTTTTTTATTGTTTTAGGATGGTGGATGTTGGAGGGCAGCGATCAGAAAGAAGAAAATGGATCCACTGTTTTGAAAATGTAACATCCATTATCTTTTTGGTTGCACTCAGTGAATATGATCAAATCTTGTTTGAATCAGAAAATGAGGTAAGATATTTTTTTTTATGGTGGACCTATTAAATTTTCACCTTGAATAAAACTGCCTCAGTCAAATAAAACTGTTATTTTACTTCCAGAATCGAATGGAAGAAAGTAAGGCCTTATTCAAAACCATCATCACATATCCATGGTTCCAACATTCGTCAGTGATTCTGTTTTTAAACAAGAAGGATCTTTTGGAAGAAAAGATATTGCAGTCACATTTAGTGGACTATTTCCCTGAATATGATGGTAAGTTGTACTCGTCTTATCTGTTCTGTATTCAATAATTTCTACAACTTCGACCATCATTTGAAATTTCCTAATTTTATAATAGCTATTTTCTTAAAAAAGTTTAAAAAACAACAACACACTATTCAACTCATATTGGAGGAGACCAAAGTTTCAGTTTTGCCAATTAGTATTATTTGATTTGTTTACTTCAAGCTAAATTCGTAAATTTGTGTTCGACTCTATAGTTTTGGTTGAAATTTTATAAAGATCATTACAATTGCTCAGGCCCCAAATGTGACCACGTTGCGGCAAGAGAGTTTATTCTGAAAGGCTATCTTTCTCTCAACCCGGATCCGGACCGCACGTGTTACTCACACTTCACTAGTGCCACAGGTCTGGCTTCAAATAGCCTCATCCTTAGTAATTTTCCTCCATTAGATGACAATTTTATTTTAAGTTTTAAGCATACAGCCTTGAATCCTTTGTGTATTTTCACAGTATTTTGGAAAGGGAAGCACAAGTGTTGTGTATTTATTAGTGCTTCCATAAACAATCAACAAACTACTGGTGGTACTAGTGGTTCCAGGTTGTTAGCTGACCTGTATCCTGTATGTAAAGCCATACATTTGACTCTTCACCAGCTTTTGTTTCAATTTATTTTTGTTTGGTTCCAAAACTGGCCAGCTCCCTACACCACCCTATGTTTTGCTATGATTGATGTTGCTTAGATTTTGTTTGCTAGTTTAATTCGAACAGCACCTTTTGATTTTGAGGTATAATTCATTAACCCTGTCTTCGCTTTCTAACTTTTTACCCTTATAGGACCTCAGAAAGATGCTATTGCAGCTAGAGAATACATCCTTCGTATGTTTGTTGAGCTCAATCCTGACACAGAAAAAATCATTTACTCACATTTCACATGTGCCACAGGTATGTCCTTAGTTTGTTTAAAATTTATTTGCATGGACAGTAGGTTTATAACCTTGTTTTGTCTGCTTTTTGCTTGGCATGACTGTTGCACTGAGGTAGTTAGTATTGTAGTAAACCTTTCAGTTGAAAAAATCTCTTCCTATTTTGCATTGTGTTGTTTTCCTGTTTCTTTCTTCAATTAATAGTTAAAATTTTTCTGTTTGCATGCTCTCTCTTCAAATGGATGTCTCACCTTAAATGGCAACAACTGCTTTTATAACAATATTTTTTTTGTGTGTGTCTATTTAGACACGGAAAATATTAAGCTTGTGTTCTGTGCTGTCAAGGACACAATCATGCAAAATGCTTTAAAGGAGTTTAATTTGGCTTAAAATGGGTTGAATTTCATTTTTTAATGCCAAATACGCTCCTCCAAATTCTTTTATGTATATCTTCGAGGCATGTAGGCCTCTCTGCCTCACTTCCAATTTTTGATATGTGCCAATATTAATGAGTTAAATAATTTTGTCGAGCATGGGCTCTAAGGTTTGTTTGCATGTGTGAGTGTGAGTGTGGAAAGAGGAGGGATTTGTGCATGTTGGTGTTTCTGTATGTTGACTCATGTGCATGTGTGTTTCAACAGCTGAGAGATGTTCTTCTTTTACTACTACCGAGTTATATATATTCTAATCTGAGTCATTTTGTATTAGATTCAAACTATCTATCTGTCGTTATTTTTCTTTCATCCTATCTATTTGTTAGTTTATCAGGTAGAGGCATGTCTGAAATTATATTTGTTTCTTGGTGGATAGACCTTCTGATATTGGTACTTTATTATATGTGTGGTTATTGAGTAAAGCCTGGCTTCTTTAACAAGTGCATGAACAATTTGTTGCAAAGGCTTTTGTGCGTTTTAATGAAAATGTAAGTGTGTGTACGTGTTTTTTGGGGGTAAATGTGAGTATGTCTGGGGGATTTTTGTGTTCAAGGTTAAAGGTTTGTTTCTGGTAACAATATCTTCTAGAACTTCATATCTTCATATTTAGTCAGTAGATATTAAACTTTTACTACTTTGTGATCCATATTTCTTCTAAATACAAATTCATAGTCAAATTCAGTGCTAAAGACTTGATTGATCTGTAAAATGAAAAACATGAGAAGGAAATACATTTCTTTGTAGACACATTATAAGTACCTATTTCCTGTCCTTGATGAAGGTTACCAGTCATGAAAATGACTTGAGTTAAAAGTGTAAAATGCATATCATACTTTTTATGTAGAACTATCTTTTAATATAGCATGAAACGAATGCAAAATTTTATCCAGTAATCAATTTTTGTTGCTTGCAGACACTGAGAACATCAGATTTGTGTTTGCTGCTGTAAAGGACACAATTCTTCAGTCAAATCTTAAGGAATACAACTTGGTGTAGTGTCAAGTTTCCCAACGGCATGGAATGCAGGCAGAGAGCCAGCTCTATCGCCGACGGGTGTCCCATTCTCTTGCTGGCCTATTAGTGACGGCAAAACACTGCTAGCATCTGCCATCCACTGGGGACCTGCTAGCTGCCGTCAAGTAGGAATTGAAAAAATGAAATTGAAAAAGGGTTAAAAATATGGTATGAAATAATATGGAATTGTGCAGCCCATGAGACAGTCTAAGAGTTGTTCTGATTAAATGTACACATTGTAACTGTATTGCATTTAGTATTCCAGCTCAATTTGATAAAGGTATCACTTATGAGCAATTTTATATCTGAGTTTTTCTGCATGTGATGTCAAAACCGATTTTTACTGCCATATTTGTAAATAAAGCCTGGAGTGACAGGCACCCACGGACAATGACTAAGAGGCAGAGGGTCATTCACTCACATTTCATGTAAGAATTTGCAATAATAAGTTGCTGTGCAGCTAGAACTGCATTTTCTTTCATTACCATGAAGGCCTAACCAATTTTCTGTGAATTAATGTCGTATTCTGGTCTTTTAAAAGTCCCTCCTTTTTTCTTCCTTTTTATTTGTTACAAATAAGAGGGGTACCTGAATACACTGATTAATCCTAAAAGCAAATCAGATATTGTGTTCTGACAGAAAATGAATAAAAATGGAAGGGCTATATTGTAGTGTTGAGCTACTCAAAATTCTAGTAAACTTATACAGTAATTATCTTATTAGTTTCACACTTTTCTCAGTCTAATTTTGACTGCTTACTTAAAATCTCAATCATTAAACTTTTACCAATATATTTTGTCCAATTTTTTACCATTTATTAATAATACTGTGTACTTCTTCTTGTCATGTCATAGATTTGGTCTTTTGTTCACAAAATTCCCAAACATTGCATTTAAAAAGTAATACCTGTAAGTGTGGTTAGTCTGAGCGTAAGTGAAAAAAAATGTGTGTGAGAAAGTGATAAGATGTATGTGTATCAACCTTTTGTACAGCAGTTCTGAGCATTTGGTAATAATGTAAATTTAAATTTCTGTGGCGAGGAAACTCCTCTGCTAAAACAGGACTACCCAAGACTTTGTGATTCAATCTTTCAAATTTTACAGTCTTTATTTGTCGAACTTTAAGCCGAAACATTACAGTAGATACTGCGGACACTGGAGACCATAAGGACTAATATTGTAAGCAATTTTAACTTATGACGTGTCAAAAGAGTAGAACATTACATCTGGATAACTTTCATTCCATTTCTGATAACTCATGATTTATGGTATTCCATTGCATTTGTGAAAAGAAAGAAACTCTTTCTTCTAAAACTGTGTTTTGTGACAACAAGTTTAAAGAATTTTCAATATTATGAAAAGAATTACTTAAGAAGCCTTCCTAGCGCTTTATTTTACTTTGGAAGATGCTATTTCTACTTTTCTTCAGGATTGCATTTTGTATATTCTTTACTTTATATTAACTTTATCAACTGGGAGAACTGTGTCTAAAATTCAACTTTCAGAAAATTAAATCACTTGAAAAGAAGGCATCAAGCCAAACTATCTGTTACAAAACATTCACATTTTGAATGTCACAGTTCTACCTGATGAACTAGAATTATGTAGTGTTGTGAGTGAATGACCTTTTGCTGTAAGGTATGTTGCCTTAGGACCATGTCCGAAGAGGGGCTTTGTGGTATTTGCTGTGTACCAATTCATTTTAAGATGGCGGTGGCTTTTCGTTTTCCAAATCAGAAATGAGATTTCCTATTGGAGAATTGTTTTGCATTCTACCTTTTTAGAATTTGTTAAGGAATGTGTGGCTTTAAAATTGATAAGCATTTTTGTTATTGTTTTGCCTTTTGACTATTCTTTTTGGCCCCTTCTTTGATATTGATGAAATCAGCTGAAAAGAATAGGGGGCGTATTAAAATTATTGATATCTGAGAGCAATCTGAACAAGACCAATCAAATGTAATTGACTATGTAAGACCTGTCTTAATGTTTTAATCTCTTCATTTACCCATGGGCTTACATGAATTTGTTTTTACTGTACTGAAAGACGTTAAATTTTGAATCAATCTCAAAGATACAATAAACCCACAAAGATGAGACCATTTTATAAGTTGCAATTAGAACTCTTTCATGTCTGCTTTTGTTAAGTTTGTACTCAATATTTGGTGTTCGTGAGCAGGCAGGCAGCTACCTTACTTATCATTCTCCCTTATTCTTGGAACTTTTATCTCAACTAAGAAATTGTTCGAGTCATGTATCTGTATATGAGTCTAACTAATACAAATATGACTGTGATTCTGTGTTCCAAGATATTGACAGTCTTCAGTGCCCTATTATGGCTCATAAATTTTGAACCATTTGGTGTCGCACTGGTTTTTGTTTCATTCTGAAATCCAACAGTTGACATTTGTTCCTGATTTGGTGTTAAGTGTTGTGGAAAACCTCATTGTTTTTTTTTTTTGTTTTTCTTCTTGTTTTTATGTTGTTGTTTTTTTTTTTTTAAAGTTGTCATGTTTATAAATGTGTCTTTAACTTTTTTCTGAGAGTTTGTTTTTTCTTTAATATTTTTATCCTTTGCTATTGTAAAAGAAAAAGAGGAGACTGCAAGATTCGTCTTTCTTTCTGGGTGGTATCACTTTCACATCAGGGGGTCTATTGTCAGGACAAAAATAGTCAAAGCTTTTAGAAAATCTCGTCATCTTTTGTTTAAGTTCATCTTTTCCTTCTGATACTTCTAGCTCTCTTTATTGGACACAAACATGTATTATGTAAAACTAAAATAAAGTGCCAAAACTTAAAAACAGGCTGATTGGGCTAGTACACAATTGGTGTCTTGCAATTTCAGAGATAAATGCCTTTGGGGTACTTGTTTGCCCTACAAAGTAAAAGCCAACTGAAAAAATGCAATCTTCTTTGTAAACTTAAAATTTGCTCCATTACTGTCCACCAAGTTCTCTCATCAGGTTGGTTTGGTTTGGAGAGTTCCTATACTGAAATCATTTCAACTATTTAACCTGACTATCTAGATTAAGAATGTCTTCCAATTTCTCACTACTTATGACAAGAAACTCACTGATGTTTGAAGTTACCCAAACTGTTAATACAATGTTCTATGTCTTCATTTTCCCTACTGTAACTTTCCACTCTTTGAAATAAGTTCATTGAACGAAACAAGGGTTTTCCTATGACTACACACCCCCTCTGCTGTTTGCTATCATTCAGCTGCAATGCTCTACACTTCGAGCACCTGTCATTGCCCTATTTCTAGATGCTAAGCCAAAGTATTTTTT
>NW_026267294.1:653752-656700 GCF_000697945.3 Frankliniella occidentalis | reverse complement strand
GATTGTCGCTGAAAACGCCTGGAGGGTAGGCAATGCTTTCCTGAATCGGGCCCCCCGCGTCGCGGCCCCCTACCCCCCGAGTGCTTGGACTAGGTGAGAGCTTCGGAGAGGCATTGATATATTTCGTTTTCGCTTTAGTTTTTAGCGCTGTTTACTTCTGATTGATATTCTAGCATTGGCGGAAGTAATGAATTCGTCTATAGACGGTTCAGTTTAAGCTGACTCGGTCACTGTCGGCTGTAGCTACAATCGTGTAGCTACAAACAGGGACGTGGCATGTCTCCACTCATCTTGATACCAACGTGTACATCTGATAGGCAAAGACAGGTACGGGAGTTCGTTCTGACAATGGTGATTCGATGCGGCTGTTCCAGCGACCACTGCGCGGTGAACGAGCGTACTTCCACTTTTGATTGTCTTTGTCTGGGTGGGGGTGGCACTCACACTTGAATGCACGAGTGGCCGTGTAGGTTGGAGCTACTGTGTGCAAACGGACATGAAGTCAGAGTGTTGGGAACTTCTAGCCGGTGACTGACAGCCTAATCGATAGTCAAAACATATCAAAATATGGAAACAACACTTCTGCGGCTCGGACTTTTTTTTTGGTCGAAACGTTGACTTTTTTCATCCCACTATTCACCACAATGATAAATAAGTTAAGTAGTCGTTTCATGTAATAGAATTATTATTTAACACTGTTCAACTTTTCACAATGGTGACACAATTCAAAATAATGAGGCAATGTTCTCTAAATGCTAACCAACTCATAATAACAAAACAATAACCAATTTTGTATCTTGCCTTGGTCTTCGGAAAGCGGCGACATAACTGACGACCGGCTCCGAGACACTCCAGACAGCAAAATCGGACAAACAGCTGCAATGTAGTCGGTATCTAATCGCGCCACCAAATGCAGTGTAGCACCATTTAGAGAGGAACGGCAAGAACACTCTGTTAAAATACACTGTTGTCGAATAATGTGGAGTAACATTAAGTTTTTAGTCGGATATTAAAAAATAAAGCCAAGAAATACATTTCCCGATGCAGCTTTAAAAATATTTTTTTTTGCCTTACAGTCTAGTTGAACTAGGAAATGAGATAAGGAATTGGACAAAACATCCTAAAACTACTCAAAATTGTAACTATCAACTATACTCAACTCACCAGTCAATCGCCTACTGTGTAATGATGACTTCCAGAAGAAAGAGCAGATTAATTCTATGGAAGCGACACTATCGCGAAGAATTAAATTACGAGCTAAAATTAGAACACCACTCCAATTACTCTACACAGATTCAATCAATGGTTTCGGGCGGAGTGGCACGCGGCTGGCGAGGCGTGCACTCTACTTGGTGTCCTTGTCGAGCTCCTGACCAGCCTGCTGGCTGGACCGTCCGAAGTGCAGCTTGCGCGGGAAGGCGGGCGACCGCCTCGGGGATGCCACGGCGACCAGCATGGCGGGCTGGGGAGGCGCGGGCCCCGTGGAGGAGGTAGGCGACACGCTGCCGCTGCCGCCGCTGCCCCCGCTGTCGTCGCGAGGCTCGTACTCTGGCGAGGGCGAGGAGCTGCCGCGCCGCGCCTTGAGCCGCACCATGGTGTCCAGGTGGCGGAACCTGTCGCAGAGGCTACGATGACTGTCACACAACGGCACAACAGCACGAGAATGGGTGTGTGTGATGGTGGAGGAGGGCCCCAGCGGGGCAGCGGCCGGACACCAGCCGGACGACACTCACCTCACCGGCACCTCCGCGTGGTGAGCCTCGTCGAACACGCCCTGGAACAGGAACTCGAGCGGCCAGCTGATCCACGTCGCGCTGAAACAGCAAAAGGGTTTGCGGTGAGTGGTGAGTCGGTGCGGGCGCGCGAGAGGCAAGGTCGCCTGCAGCGTGGGCCGCCGAGCCGAGCAGGCGTGCGCGGCGGGACTGCCTACCCCCGGGTCCACAGGGGCTCCTCACACTTACATCGGCTTCTGTATGGTGATGTTGCTGGCGCTCTCCACCTCCGGCTCGTCGTTCTCGACCTCCTCGATGTCCTCGATGTCAGCCTCGGAAGAGACTAGCCGCCGTTGACCGGGCACCGCTTTGGCGATCTTGGGGTTGTAGATTTTGGGGTCGGACACCATCCGCACGAAGAAGGACCGCTTGTAGGCCAGCGTCTCGCGCCGTTTGCGGTCGTCCATGATCTCCGGAGGCTCGCCGTTCATTTCGCCGAGGAGACTCGAGGCCACCTCCGTGATGACCTGCCAGGCGTGCTCTGGAACCAAAAGTCCCGGTGCACAGGCCCGCGTCTGACAATACTCATCGGGGCGGGGCAGCGGCTGGTACTCACCCACGTCTTCCTCCGTGGCATTCTGAGCCGTGACGCAGAACCGGATAATGTACTTGTCCACGACGGTGGCGGGCACCATGTGAAGCCGCCCTGAAGCGTTGATGCTGCTGAGGAGCTTCATGTTGAGCTGGTCCGTGCCCCGCAGGCGGAAGCACACCAGGCCGAGCTGGAGAGTGGAAAAGGAGTTCTCGTGACCAGGGTCGCATAAATCGGCAAAACTATGCACTGCCATCGACACGGACCTTGACCTCGTTGCAGACCTCGAAGCGGGGGTCCTTCAGCACCCGGGCCTCGAAGCTCTTGGCCAGTTTGATGTGGTGCCGGATGTACTGGCGCAGCCCCTCGATGCCATACGTCCGCATGACGAACCACAGCTTGAGGGCGCGGAAGCGCCGGCTCAGCGGCACCCCCCAGTGGCGGTAGTCGATGGTGGACTCGGAGTAGCCGTGCTGCAGGTACAGCGGGTCGACGACCAGGGCCGAGGTGAGGCGCAGCCGGTCGCGCACCCAGAGACACGAGCAGTCAAAGGAGACGAGCAGCCACTTGTTGGGGTTGGTGTTGAACGAGTCGGCGTACTGGACACCATCCAGCAGGGACTGCGGGCAGGGGGCAAAAGCACG
>NW_026267294.1:645755-648877 GCF_000697945.3 Frankliniella occidentalis | reverse complement strand
AGCGACGAGAAGAAGCGATATCGAAATGCAAAGGATAACTATTACGACATGCAGCGATGTGGTAAGTGATCGATGTTGTTTGGTCCCTCGTGAGGTTAAATAGGACAGTTTCAGTTCGCACATATCAGCGCCTTTAAGTGAAGCCTCTCCCAATAAACAAAGACTTAATGTGTGATACATCATACACACATCACACCTGTAATGACACAGAATACTGTACGATGCAGCCGACAGAGGTTAGAATGACAACCCCCATCCTGCATCTCTTTAGTGCAAATTCAAATATAGGTTTTTTCTCATCCACTATTTAGTTTTGCAAGAACGCGAGTCGATACAGAGAACTGGACAGGAAAATCAAAGCTCGTCTCCCCTTTCACACTATTGTATTAACCCTTCAGTGGTAACTTTCATGAGCCCCAATCTTGTTTTTTTTTTTCGTTTTCCTAGGCCTTGCACCGAAGCCTCCCCCCTTCATGGCGAACGAACAGCCGCCGAAACGCCAAATTGACGATGTCGACAGTGACAACGATGGGGATGAAGATTGGTCTCCACCCACCGATTATGTAGCCAAGGTGAGCACTCATCCTCTCTCTATTTCTGTGCCTTATTCTTTAAAATCTTAAACTTCTCGACACCGTGGCCGTTACGTCTCGCAGGCTCAGGCACGGTTGGCTCTTCTCGTCCCCGGGGCCACCATGACTATCAAGGACAACCTCGTCCTGGTGCCCACCACCTTCGCGGCCTGGGAGAGGCACGTGCTCAGCGGCGCCGCCAGCGCCTCGGCGGCGGGAGCAACCCCCGCACCCCCCTCACCCCAGGCTTCCCCCGCGGCTGACGCCGCCGCGGCCACCGGGTCCTCCGCGGCGACGTGCTCCCGCTACCCCAAGAGGAGCGACACCCGGATGGACTACATGGAGCCCAAGCTGCGCGACGACGACCTCCTCTGTGAGTGGCAGTGCGGTCCCGGTCCCCGCCGAGGGCTGTAATGATGGTAAGGAATACTCTAACGTCGAGGTCCCTCGCGGTGTTTCAGTCTGCGATGATTGCGGCAGGGAATGGGAAGGCGACTGCCCGACACACGGAGCCCTGAAAGTCATTCCGGACACCGAGGTACGCATCGCTCCGTGCTGACTGCCTGATAACGACCCTGGTAATGGTCTGATTCTGATTTGCATCATACTCTTTCGCTCCCCGTGTCGCTCGCCAGGTCGCCGTCGGCCACCCCGAGCGGGCCCTGCTCACGGTGCCGCGCCAGCTCGTCGTCAGGGTCAGCAAGTCCCCCGGCGCGGAGCGAGGCCGGCGGGGCGTGTGGACGCGACAGCCAGTGCCCAGGAGGGCGCGCTTCGGGCCGTACGAGGGCGACGTCAAGGAGGTGAGGCCTCCGTGCACCTCGCACGGTTAAAGCCTACTACCCGACGGTCGTTGTACATGACGGGTCGCAGGGCGTTCTACTTTTTAAGACAGTCACCACTTTGATCTCTAGACCAGCTCCGACGGTACAGCAGACGGTGAGCCGCGCGATGACACCGTCGACGCCTCGGACATGACCTCGTCCAACTGGATGCGCTTCGTGAACTGCGCGCGCCGCCCTGGGGAGGAGAACCTCGTCCCGTTCCAGTTCCAGGGCCACCTCTACTATCGCACGGTGGGCAGGATCCTCGCCAAGACGCAGCTGCTGCTCCCCGAGGCATACAACGACCCCGTGCAGGACAAGCGAGCCATCAGTAATCTTGCAGGTGAAGTATAGTTTTACACTTACGGGTTATGTGTACGTCATAATGACTCCAGTGTGAATAGCCCATTTCTCCCTTTGCACGTCCCCTCACAGCCGCCACCTTCCCCTGCGAGCAGTGCGACCTGTGCTTCAGCAGCCCCCTGTTCCTGGCCCAGCACCTCCGCGCCAGCCTGAGGTGCTCGGGAGAGCAGCCCGGAGCACCCGGAGCAACGCAGCCTGCGGGTGGAGAAAAGCAGTCACACCAAGGAGAGGGCCAGGGCGGTGCAGCAGTGGGTCACCGCTGCGTTACCTGCGGCGAGAACTTTCGGTCATCGTCTGGACTCATGCGGCACATGCGGGTGCACTTACCTAGTAACAACCCCCACAAGTGCGAGACCTGCGGGGCGGCCTACAGGAGCGAGCCCGTCTTGAAGGACCACATGCGAGCGGCGCACGGCTTCATCGAAAGACCCTACAAATGTGAGACGTGTGACGCTGCTTACGCTACAAGTGTCAGTCTGCGCATACACGTGGGGAAACACACTGGGGAAAAGCGTGAAAAGCCTCACATCTGTGAGACCTGTGGAAATAGTTTCTTTGATAAAACCGGCCTACGCAGGCACATGTTAACACACTCGGCAGTGAAGCCTTACATCTGTCCAGCCTGCGGCAAAGGTTTCACGAAAAGTGTCCGCCTCGAAGGGCACATAAGGGTGCACACTGGTGAGAGGCCTTTCCGCTGTCAGATCTGTGACTCCGGCTTCACGCAGAAGCAGTTTCTAAGCAAGCATATGAAGAAACAACACAAAGAAGCCCAATGAGTTAAAACAACTTTCAACCCTGTCAATTGAATCTCTAACTGCAAATGTCTCTGTAAAAAGTAAACTTTTTAGTTTAAAAGTAAAACTATTTGTATAGCCAAGCTCTTTTTGTTGTTACATATTTTTGTATACGATTACAAAAAAATTCGTTTTTATTTTTTACATCTTTTTGAATTATATTGTAATTCCACAAACGTGACTCTTTAATTTTGTGTCAACTTTCATCAATAAAATAAAATGGAACCATTTGAGCCCTGCGGCAAGGACATAAGGCAGCAACTAAGAACACCGTCTCCTAAATCTGGGGCATGTCTACGTCCCTGTTTGTAGCTACACGATTGTAGCTACAGCCGACAGTGACCGAGTCAGCTTAAACTGAACCGTCTATAGACGAATTCATTACTTCCGCCAATGCTAGAATATCAATCAGAAGTAAACAGCGCTAAAAACTAAAGCGAAAACGAAATATATCAATGCCTCTCCGAAGCTCTCACCTAGTCCAAGCACTCGGGGGGTAGGGGGCCGCGACGCGGGGGGCCCGATTCAGGAAAGCATTGCCTACCCTCCAGGCGTTTTCAGCGACAATC
>NW_026267294.1:644670-645705 GCF_000697945.3 Frankliniella occidentalis | reverse complement strand
TCAGCCTCGCCCCCAGACGACCCCGCCCGGTTATCTACGCCCCCTGCGGCCACTCGAGGTCAAGCGACTTCGGGTAATAGTATAATTGATTCAATATCATCCGCACCTTAACTCTCCTCTCTCTTGTCGCCCTGTGCCGGGTGGTGCCGGGTGGTGCCGGGTGGTGCCGGGCCTCTCCTTCGGTTCGCGAGCTTCTGCTAACCGCGCGCCTGTTTGTGCCCGGGCCCCGGGCCCCCGGGTCCCCGGGCCCCCTCGGTGACGGGGCGCCCTGTCCCACTCCAAGACTATTGCAGTTGTTCCATCTCTCGGTGCGGTTTGCACTTGGCCGGTGGAATTGTCTACCCCGCCGGTCTCGTCACGTCAACCGAAGCCAAAAATGTCTTTTTAGAATTTCTGTTCGCCATTGGCGTTCTAACTTCTGTCCGCCATTTCGTTAATCCGATTTCGCACACCACCTAGAGTTCAGTTTCCCATAGCGACGGAAAATGGCTTCGTAGCACGGTGAAGCGTCCCTCCCTTGCAACACAACCGATTTTAGTAAAGAGACGGGGTGAAGCACTCCACGATCGCCACAGGCCGAAGCCTTTTTCGTGGCGAAGCAAAGCTTCCTTCCGTCTTCGAATTAGCTCCAGGAACTCATCTATGGCCTGCCACTTTGGCGACCGTAGTTTCCGATGCCATAGCGCCACGAATTCCCCTCGCCAATGGTGAACCAAATTTCGTACCGATGTCTTCGGAATTGACGTTTGGTTTCAGTCGCCGCGTCGAATTGTCATTGATTCTTTTGACAGTGCAGCCCCGCCCTGCATGCGTGCCTGGCCGTGCTGCTCCCCGGGGGCGTGCCGGGCACGGGCACGGCACGGGCAGGAGGGCCAGGAGAGCTCGCCCGGGCCGGCCCGGCCCGGCTGACCCCTAACCCCGCCGCGCCGTGCCCCGCACCTTCCCTCCCCCTCCTGGGCGGGGCTGTGCCGGGCTGTGCCCCTCCCTGTTCACTTTGGCCAGCCCCGCGGGCCGCCGGCTTGCTCCTCACGCCCC
>NW_026267294.1:636643-643509 GCF_000697945.3 Frankliniella occidentalis | reverse complement strand
TATTGAAAAATATATGTAAAATGAGAAAAAAATCAAGGAAAGGATCGATGTGCGCTTGAACATATAGTGAAGTACCCGTCGAAGCAACCCCCCC
Organism: Frankliniella occidentalis; assembly: GCF_000697945.3. NCBI lineage: Eukaryota > Metazoa > Arthropoda > Insecta > Thysanoptera > Thripidae > Frankliniella > Frankliniella occidentalis. The sequence goes on along the minus strand of NW_026267294.1, from coordinate 643,415 downwards.
CCCTCTCCTCCGGCGATTTGCGCTCGTACCTTGAGCTCGGGGCAGATGAAGGAGTTGCCCGCGTACGCGCCGTCCACGTGCAACCACACGGAGGGGAAGCGGCGGCACACGGGCCCGATCTCCATGAGGTTGTCGAACGAGCAGCACGACGTGGTGCCGAGCGTCGTGGACACGAAGAAGGGCACGAGTCCGGCCGCCTCGTCCTCCTCCATGGCCTGGCGCAGCGTCGGGCCGCGCAGGCTGCAGCGCTGGTCGGGCTCCAGGATGCGCAGCTTCACGAAACTGATCATGGCGGCCTTCTCGACGCACGAGTGCGACTCCTTGGAGCAGTAGGCCATGAGGCGGCCCAGCAGCACGCCCTCCTCGGCGCCCGGCTCCTTCAGCTTGAGGCGCTTGATGGCCTGCGCCCGCGCCGCCAGCATGCACACCAGCACGCACTCGCTGGCCGAGGTCTGCACAAGTGGGGCGTAAAGTTATCTCCGCGGCGACCAGGGCGGGGCGAGCAGAGACTCGAGAGACTGCTCACCTGTATTACACCACCACCCTTGCTGCCCTCCGCGAACGCCAAGAAGTCCACCGGCAGGCCGATGGCTTTCCCTGCGGGAGAGAGAGAGAGATAGTGAGGGGCGAATTTGCCGTAGACGAGACAGGGTAGCTGAGCAACAGCAAAAAGTAAAGTACCTAGCCAGTCGAGGACAATTGTTTCTAGCTCAGTACAGGCGGGACTTGCAGCCTAGAGAGAATGAGACAAACATGAAAGAGAAATGTGAAAACCGGCAGCATTTACATCAATAATTTAATGACATTGAGAGAAAAATAAACGCACCCAAGAGAAGCCAATGCAACCTATGGCGTCTGAGAGCATGTCACCGAGGATTGAGGGGTACGAGTTGCCTGAAGGGAAGTAGGCGTGGAACCGAGGGTGCTGCCAATGAGTTACCTAGAAGCAAGACGAGATGAAAAATGAGTACACCTTCCCTGACGTTCGGGATCTAGTCGGCCCGGACAATACTCATAGTCTTACCCCGGGCATGATCTTGCTCTCCACGTCGGCCATGATGTCCTCCCAGGCCTCGCCGTTCTCGGGCGCCTCCTTGGGGATGAGGTGCTTGAGGTAGCCGGGCTCCACGCTGGGCACGACGCGCCGCTCCGGCAGCTCCTCCAGGTAGCGGCAGATGTACTCGACCATCTCCTGGCCGCGGACGCGGAACTGGTTGCTGTCCATGTCGGGGCGGTGAGGGGTCGGGTCACGCCCGCAGCCTGGTCATAAGACGAAGTCCACGCGGACCTGCGGGCGCGGAGCAGGAGGAGTCAGCGGAGAGGTTACTTATCGAAAACGTGCGGGCGTCCCGTCCCAGTGGGTGTTGACTGCCCACTCCCCCTTTTTATTTCTCGCTCTCCATCTCTCCCTCTCCCTCTCTCGCTCATCCAAACCCCACCTGTCCGACACAGCTCTCACCTCACTGCTTCAAGAGCTCCAGAATTTTCCTCCGAGCATAGCGGCACCACCCAGGCATATTAACTTGATAAATGGGTCGTCCATAACATGCGTGTTTTTGAATAGCATGACCACGTCTCCTTTCTCTGACTACCGGCCTACACAAAAAAAAAAACGTAAGTTCCACAAGCTAATGATTAGCTGTGATAGCTTATATGTTGGCTGCCCAGGCACTAATTAACCTTTTCAGCTCTGGCAGCTAAACATTTGCTGCGGTAGCCACGCATTAGTTGAGAGAGCTAATTGCGTCATCCAAACCAGATCACGCAGGATAAGCTGTTATACGGAAGCATTAGTTCCTGCAGCTAATATTTGACCACCAAAGCAAAAAATAAGCTCCAACAGCTTAAAATTTAGCTACTGCCTGGACAGCTAACATTTAGCTAGGGCAGCTGAGGTTTTTTTTTCCTTGTAGACCTAGAAGAGGAAGAGTCTCTACGTTGAAAGAGAGACACATTCCATCCGGGACATACAACCCACACAGAGCTCGCCACGCGGATATTTGATAAAGCCAGATTTTTTTCTCCCCTTCGACAATTCAACACACGAGGCGGTATTTTATTATAAGCGGTATATGAGGCTATTCACGCGCGCGGGAGTCCATCCCCCTCCCCTCCCACACCTTGGTCCCCTTCACTTCACATGGCTGCCCCAGCTCCCTTGCCGCCCCAGCCCCAGCGCCAAGGTGAAACATCCCTCGCGCCGCGCCCCGCCCATGGCAAGGCGCAACCTCCGCGACGCCGACAACGACGCTTTGCTGCACAATGGGAGCGCGCGCCGGCGGCAACACGAGACGACGCCAACTCTACCAGAGAGAGAATGAAAAAAAAAGTAAACAAGAAAGGGAAATATGAAACGTGTCGGTACAATAGTCTGGAGACCCGGAATACGATGCGCTGCGATGCCGATACAGATTCCTGCTCCCGGTAGCGGGGTGAGTCGCCGAGACGAGGCGCCGCCCCCTCGCCTGCACGTCTCCTTCAGACCAGGTGTACAGTCAACACTGGCCGCTGGAACTCATTGAGCGAGCCCCGCCCCGCCCCGCCCCGCCCCACCCGCGCGCCCGGGGGCTCCAGCCAAGGCAGTGTTCTCAAACGAGTGGCTCATGGCGCAGACCCACGCGCGTCCGAGAGTAGTGCCAGGTGCCAGGGAGCTGAATGCGAGATTATGCTCGATATGCTAGCCGTAGTTACACTTCGCGAATACCGCTCTCACAACTGACGGCCGAGGGGAAAATCACTTGAGTTCGTAGCGTACGGGCTATTTCGTGGTATTTCTCGTGCCATTTCGGTTATTTATCGCCTATTTCGGATTACTTCAAGGTATTTCGGATTATTTCAGGGGTATTTCGCGACTATTTAACCGACTATTTCGCATCTATTTCGGGTCCATTTCGCTCTATTTCGACTTTACTTCGCCTTTATTTCGGACCATTTCGGGGGAAGGTGTACGAACTATTTCGGTAGTGATTTCCCCCTCGCTGACGGCATTTTGTTTCCGATCTGGCCGCTGAATAACGGCCGTTACGTTCCCGCAGCAGGCGCTGCAGCGGGCTGCGAGGCGCCTGGGTGGCCTACCTCCGCGGCTGATACGCCCGCCGCGCTTTGCTCCGATTCACGGTCTGCTGCGGGGCCAAGGCACGCCAAGGCTGCGGGCTCTCTGCCGGGAGGGATCAGCGCGATCCGCGTTAGGACGCGAGCGTTAAAAGGCCATCAGGGGGCTGGAGGCACAACAGTGATCACCGCCACCGTTAACTGGCAAAGTAACGATCTAATGTGGGCCGTTCTGCCGTAGTAGTGGCGGTGGTGGTAGTGAGCCCGCCCTACGCGGTGGTGGGCGTCATCCACCAGCCGAACAGGAACCGGGCCGTAATAGCATCAAAGGCGGAACGTAGTTGAAGAAGTTATTTACTTATTAGCATGGACCCCTCCCTTTATTTTGCGTATACTGTACCGCATGCAGTCGTGTGGGCGGGTTGCATACTCCAGGGGGCCATGAGGCACCGCGGTAAGAGACGGTAGGCAAGACCGCCCGCACGCCTGCACGCTTGCACAATAAAAGCAAAATATAAAGGAAAGGGTCTGTGGACCACCCTGCATGTTTTGGTCTCGATCGGGATGAAGTTTAAACACACTGAGTGCGCGGAATTTACAGGGCCTATGATTTTAACATCTGAGCGCGATCACATAATGGTCAACCATTAATATTGAATTGAGCTCGACGACAGTACAAAGTAGAGACATGACAGGTTGACATAGGCAATGTGACGTGACGAAGCAGTCTGACAAGGGGTCACCAACACAGGTTTAATTAATGTTCAAGAGTAGTGTAGATAGGTGCCTTTACAGCAGGGGTTCCGTCTCTCTCAGTCTGTCTCTTCTTGCTCTGAGTAGGAGAGTGAAATAAGGCTGCCATTTCGCTAATGGCACTACTTTACCTGTGCGACTGTTGCAACTCCCCCCTCCCCTCCCCCATCTCCTACTATCCTCGCAATTCAGTGCTACTAGTCTCAACGACTCGCCCGGCAGCCCATCCTTATTTGCCGTCTAAGTCAACAGTGATGCCCCCGTCGGCACCACCCTATCGCCTTCGCCCCCATGCCTCGGGGGGCAAATTTTGCCTCCGCAGGAGAGAGTCGTGCGTGGGGGAGGGCATGGCTACACACGGACCCCCGTAGGTCCCGTAAGTCGCCGATGGCCCCAGACTAAGAGTGACTCACTCAGTGCTGCTGCTGGTCTTTACGAGACGAATAGTAAGGGGGAAAGGATGGAGGAGTGTTGGTCTCGGACGGATTTAGCCGACTCCTCACCGTCGGTACTCGCGATCAGCATGACCAACTCTTCTGGTCTGGCCACTCCCCCCCTCCCCCCTGATCCCCATAACTAATCGTGAGCCGATCGTGTTTGTTGTTGTGGACCAGGGCGGCCTCCTCGCCCACACGAGGCAGGCGGGGGCGCGGTGCCGAGCCGGACCACTGCACGGGCGGCCGCGAGAGGGGAGTGAGTGGGGCGCACACCACGACGAGCAATAAAATGCAATCAAATGCGACATTCGCTTCCATTGATTGATCAATCACGGCCTCGTTTTCGACGTGTTCGGCATGGTGGAACAGGCGCGAGCGCCACGGCTGGCAGAGGGTAAGGGGGGGGAGGCCGACACAGAAACAATAGTATTTGAAGCGATGAGGAGGGTATCCGTCGACACTCACCGCTACCCCCGCTGGTCCTGAGGTTAGTCCCGGCGGGCGTGCGCTCAGCGAACAGGTGGAAGGCGGAGGAGGGCGGCGACTAAGACACGCAGGTGCAGCGCGCCATGACGTCCTGAGGTCGTCCCGCCCGCCGCACGCACCAGAGAGTAACTGGCCCGGCCCAGGCCGCCCGCCAGGCAGGCCACCCGGCCACCCCGCCATGGAGCCACCCCGCCGCACGGCCCCGCCCCGCCCCACCCCGCCCCGCCACGCCTCGCTCCGGGACGGGGGCGGGGCGGGGGCGTCCGGGTGTGGCGCGGGGGGCGTCCCCACGGCAGCGGCGGGGCGGCCGCACCGGGGACGCGCTCTGCGGGCAGGGACGCCCCCGCCGACAGCAGCGCGAGGGCGGTGGGGACACGGCGAACATAGGGAAGGGATACGATGCACCACCATCGGCTCCAATCGGCTCGAGAGCAGACTGTAGCCCAACACAGAGAAGAGTTTTTCACACCCCGTCCTCTAAGATATTTTATCCTTTAAAAAAATATACCCATTGGTTTACGATTTTATTTCATGCCATTATTTGATGTCAAATTCTCATCGCCGTTCGATATACAGGGTGGTCCACAGACCCCTTCCTTTATTTTGCTTATCGCTGAGCGAAGCTCAGTCCAAGTCGCTGAGGGGTCAGGCGTTGTCTCCGTCGTGAGTCTGTCTGTCTGTCCGTGTCTCATTCACTCAATGGACTACGAAACGGCTGCACCAATGACGAAACGGGAGTTTGTTCAATCATTGACATTTCTTAGGGCTGTTTCAAATGTATTTACTTTCAGGATTTGTTTAGTTTGAAATATCCAATAGTTTAATTTGAACTCGCGCGTAGTTTGTTGGTGTGTTGGCAGCACTGCACTCGAGTGGGCAAAGAGCGCAAACGGCACCTGCGCCACTTCGAGACTTTCTTACTCTCTCACAAGTGATCAAATGGTCGGATCGTCAAACCGAGTGTTTTAGTTTTAGTTTTAGAGTTGCGAAACTCAGCCTGCGAAGTTTCGCGAGTGTCCGGTGAGAAGAAACGAAAGTGATATTTCGAATGGTTTACGTGTTTGCTTACGTAAGCTGGAGGGGGGAGGGGGGTACGGGTTCGGGAGGAATGTGAAAAGGTAACTATTGTTTCGACGTCATCTTGACAAAAGAAAACGAAAATGTTTTATGCATCAAGACGATCGGAATCGAAATGGCAGAGATATTCCCCACCAAATTGACAATTTGGTCGTTTTTTGGCACTTTTGTCAGTTTGGGGACCAATAACTCTGCTATTTCAACTCTGATCGGCTTTGAGCATAGGACATTTCCTTTTTCAATTTGAAAAAAAAATCCAAATCTTGCATTACACTTTTAATTTTTTAACTTCTAAAAAAATCCAAATTTTCAATTTTTGTACTTTAACAAAATGTTATGGCGTGTACTTGTAGAATGATTGGAAGTCACCCAATCTTTCATTAGGACATGTCAAAACGATTATTTAACCCACAACTTATTTTCACATAGCCATGGACTTGCAAGGGACCGAACAATCATGTAGCCAATATCGCAAACTCAGGTAGGATAGGCCCATCAAAATCAGTACAAGGTATATTCTTTTCTTAAATGGACTAGCTTTGTCTGGAGTCACATTATGTTTAATGATGTCCAATAAAATTGTGGGAGCATTGAAATTAAACTGTATGATACGATGCATTATAAATAGAACTTTCAATTTAATATACTTCAGTGACTCGTGATTCTTCAAATGTCTCGGAGAAAGCTGATAAAAAAGAATGAAAGGGCGACAAGTTATACTTGTCATAGAAGAGGAGTTCAAATGTATTTTGAAATTGAATTAAATATTAGGGTATTTAATTTCACTTCAACCAGAGGCAATCTAACAGAATTTCACCTTTCACAAATAAAGAGATTTGAATGAAATGTGAGCTTCATATGGCATTACAGAAAAGGGTAAATTAAGTAGGGGGAAGGCAGTGGGGATAGGAAGGGACAGTAGCAGACATGTTCTGTGAGTGAACTGAAGTAAGGCATACATTTAAGGC
>NW_026267294.1:628109-630923 GCF_000697945.3 Frankliniella occidentalis | reverse complement strand
GGGGTGGGTGGGGGTGCCTCCGTGGACAGGCGTACCTTGACGGCCACGCCCCAGGAGGCGGGCCTCGTCCTTGGCCTTGCAGCGGCCGAGCTTAGAGGTGCGAAACGCTTCCCAGCACACAGAAGCCCAGCGCTGGCCGGGTGCCTCGCCACACCTCCCCCGCCCGCCACGGAGCGGTTTACAAAACACTCGCCAAAGCCTCTTTTAATAGACTGGAGGTGTAAACAAGGTGTTCGGCAAAGGGTTTCGCACGCGCCTCAGCGCACCCGAGCGCAGCTCGCCCCGCGGCTGCGGCTGATCGAGGCACGACAACTCGGCCGGGATGGACACGACTCACGACGCCCAGGGCCTTATTGGTCGCCGGGGTCCGGACCCGGCGCAAAACCGAGAGGGGAGGGGGGGGGGCTCACCAGTTGGACTCGCCCTGTGTCAACCAGCGTGTGGTACTGCATTTTCAACGAAAAACAACCTGAATCTCAACCGACTTCCATCACTTTGATCGACGCGATCGACGACGTGATGAAAGTTAGCTGAAAAGGACGCACCCCAGGTAATACAGTTATGATCCTCGGGTACTCCAGAGGATATCCAGGGGTAATCCCGTAGTATACGAGATCTCAGAGCCGTGTCCCCCCCCCTCTGTGCACACCTCCTCGTGTAGTACCACCGAGTCCAGGGTGCGAGTACTCGTGGACCTGTCCGTAACGACGCGGACCGCAAGGGACTGTCGCGCCGCGCGGCACCCGGCCGCAGAGGTGCCCCTGCTTACCGCACCTCTGCTACCTCATCACGGGAGGCTTTCGCCGCGTCGTCACGACCAAGCGAAGGCAAAGGCCTGGTCTTGCGACGACGATAGGAGCCGGTTCAATGAGACTTCCTACGATTTACCGCAAATAAGAGTTTCGAAATAACGCGCGCAGTAAGTGGCCGCGGGGAGCCTCTTTTGCGACGATTGTCTTGGCGGCGTTTTTCGGGCCGCGCCGCGCCTTCCCATTGGCCGAGGCCACCGCCGATCTACCAATGGGAGCGCGCGGCTGACGTCACGGACCGCCACCACGCCCGGGCCCTTGCGAGGCATGGGCCTGGACCTTCGGCTGCCGAGAGGGGGGCTGACGTCACGGGGTACCGGTGGGAAGCGGGAAAGGCACAGGGGGATGCCGCAGCCGCAAAAAAAAAGAAGAGAAATATGTACTCGGATGAAAACGGGTGGGGTGCGGGCAGAGCACGTCAAATACCGGCCAGATACCGGCACACCCGAGATGGGGAGTTTCGTTCACCGGTTATTTGCATGCTTCGATCGTCAAACTGGAAAAACCATACTTGTTTATGCACACTAAATGGAGGAGGACAATGTTGTACGTAGGTTAGATGTGTCCCTGCCCTGTGCACGTCTAAATCAGATAAAAATTTGTATCGAAATTACAGGAAAAATAAAAAGCAATTGTAACTAGCCACATCAAATCACTGTGGTCGTCAAGAAACGAGCCAAGTGTATGAACAGTAAGTACTGGGTACAGTTTGTTTTTATACGGTGAACCCAATTCCTTGTCAAATGAAGACTACTCTTTGTAAGGAACCAAGAGTGCATGAAAGCAAGGGTATTGTGGCGTCACATAGTATTAGCGCACGGGCCGGCCCGCGGCCCGCACTCCTTCCTGGTACTGATGGCATCGCGAGTCATAGGGCCCTGAGGCCGGGGGTCACGCGGCGGCACGGGACCGGACGGCGGCCGGACAAGGTGCCAAGTACATCAGATACAAGAACGATTCTCGAGGGCGCCAATACTATCTCCCATCAAGGACCACGACCGGCACCTATTGGGCAGGCAACGAAAGGAACAGTTCGAAAGTTTGTTTATACAAACTTTAAAACGTTTAAAATAAGCCTTGTACGATGAGCACGGTTAATTTCATTAAAACTTGTAGGCGAACACCTCGGCGAACACGTTCACTAAGGCGTGGCCCCTATTTGGTTACATAATTTGTTGAGCACTATTGGATTTTTTTTTCGTTGACCAGTCGCCTTAGTCTTCAACAATCTATAAGCCGTGTGTAGCTAAAGCCAGTTACTTAGCTGTATAGATGACTTTCTTTTACCCAGGTGCAAAATTGCACAGCTTATTTGATTAGCATCGAAACAAAACTTTGTGCATGCATAACACTTCCCTGCCGTAGTTTAACTTGACAGAACAGAAGAAACTTTTTTTCCAGTCCACGCACGGGTGTCGCGCACTGTCCGCGGCGTGCGTTCTTGCTGCCCGTTCCGCCTCGCCTGAGGCGCGGGCCTCGGGCCTCGGGCCGACCCACCGCAGCAGAAGGTAATGAATACGGCCAAATCGATTTTACTGAAGAAGAAAAATAGAGTCGGGCAGCTCGGCCCTCGAGCCAGCCAGGCCCCTCCACACGCTCCTCCCCCACCCCCCTCAGTACACCCGGATGCGGCGGCTTCGGCAGTTCCTCTTCTTCGGTTTTCAGAAATTCCGCACAAAGCATTGCTGGAGCCAGCACCAGCAACGGGGGCGGCGGGGGCGGCGGCGGTCGGAGAGGCAGAGGCGAGGCCTTAGCACATGCACACCACAAAAAAAAGCTACGTCGAGGGACGTATCGTGAAAGCAGATGATACAAATTTAAGGATATGTCTGTGCCCTAATTTTCTCTCATATTTTGCTGTTGTTTGTTTATGGCTGTTTGTCACTTTTAGCAATTGCTTTCTTGCAATTCAACGGACTAGCGGCATGGCATAGAGGAAGAGATAGGATAGGGGGCAGCAGGCAGCAGGCAGGCCGGGCGGCATCCCTGGCTCAGTATTGTTGGG